>NC_036239.1:22522955-22525016 GCF_002742605.1 Olea europaea var. sylvestris
TATTGAGGATGAAATTTGTTTATATTGCAAAAAAATTAAAAAATAAAAATTTCAAGAAACCATCTATGTTTTGATGTTCGTTTGATTTTGTTTTACTTGAAAATTGTCAATTAAAGGGAAATATTTTTTTTTACAATAATTCTTAGAATTTGTTAACTTCGCCAACAAAAAAAAAAGGAAAAAAAATTACATATTTGCTACAGTAACCGGGAAAATCAATTCCCACCAATATGGTGGGAATTGATTTTCCCTAAAAAGCTAGAAAATTTCAAGGTCCAAGAAAAACTGGAACTCTAATTCCATGGGAAAAAAAACCATATCAAACACTTGAAAGTGGGAAAATGGAATCCATTTTCCATTTTCCATGGAAAAGATTTGCCAATCAAATATGGCCTAAGTGTACAAAATAACAAGTTCAATTTATGAATTCCTTTTCAACACCACCAAGATGTTCCAAAATACCGAAGCTCAACCCTTAAACTATAAGGTTGCCCAAGGTAAACTATATAGCTCACATGTGGTCAGTGGGGTCAACTGATCCCACAATTTTTATTTATTATTATTTTTTTAAATCTGTAGTTGTTACCTTTGCGGCTTAATTTGACATACTCATTAAGAAATGTCAAACGAAATCGAAATATTGCATTTTTAATACCATTTTGAAGTGCTCACGGTTTAATTTTTTTGCTTATTAATAGCGTGTGAAACGATCAACCATAGCAAAAGCCGCGATGCATCAAAATAAGTTATTCCAAACCAGTATTTCAAAAATTTTAGTAATATTGTAACTTTATGAATTCACCGATGATCGTACGCTAGCTGAATCCAAAAGTTGTCTACGTCATTTGAAAGCTCATTTCGAGAAGTGTATCTTAATTATATTGAATTATAAACATGCATCAAACGTACATTTTTAAAAGAGGCGTCTAACTCATCTATTCTTTAAAATTTTTTACTTTCATTAACGTTTATTATTTTGACGACAAATTTCTTAATATAATTTACATCATTTTATTAGAAAATTTTACATGGAGTATGATGCTAAAAAAAATTAGAATCGCTATAGATTAAATGTAATTTGATTTACTTTTAAATTAAATTTGAATTTTATTTACTTCGTAGATTAAATTCGAATTTTATTTCAATTATTTACTTTTCATATTCAAGACGTACTCGTTGTTGGCTCAGCATTTGTCAACTAGGTGGTAAACAAACTATACAATTAGAAAAATCCATTTGACAATATTGCTAATGATATAATTATATGACGTTTTCAAAGTACAAAGATTCATAGACTACAACTGTAGTGATGTATTGACTTTTTTTATTAATATTATTATGATGAAGTTCTTAAAAATTGCATTTTAAATTTTAATCTCACAATACAAAAGATCTGTTCCTAATGGCCCACAAAGAGATCAGAAGTGCTGACTAACAAAGAGAATGAGAAAAGCTATTAAATGAAAGAAACAAAGGCTGCTTTTCACGAAGGAATAAAGAGGTTGCTTCAGAGAAATAAACTAGGGTTAGCATGATTTGATTTGGGTAGGTTTCGACTCCAACCTGAAACTAAAATCAAATTAGTTGATTTAGGTATATTTCAATCCAAACCAATCCATTCTAGCTCTTAAACCAACCCAAATCGATTTGATTTGGTTCATTTCGGTTAGCCGATTTAGATTTTTATTAAAAATAGGGTTAATAGCACAAAACGTCCCTACGTTTGACACTTATTGTGAAAAACGTCGATATGGTTCATTTTTTTTGCATTTTCGTCTTTATTTCAACTTTTCATTGCTAAAAACGTCATTTTCACCATTTTTTATGTAAATAACCAAAATACCCTCCTATTTAAATAAAACCCAAAAAAAGAAAAGAAAAATGAAGAATAAATTGTAATCTTACTCCTAAATATTTTAAAAAGTGCAAGTGAATTCAAATAATTATTAAAATGCCTAATAGCAGAAAACGTCCTTACGTTCAGCCAATTGTCTTGATTGTGGAATATCATTGAGAAATAGGAATCCGTGTTATCAAAGGATTTCCTGCGATTATTTCTAG
>NC_036239.1:22533218-22582301 GCF_002742605.1 Olea europaea var. sylvestris
AGTCGAAAAAGTGGCTGTGAAGGAGGCATCAGAGATATTAGATGTTAAAACCGTGATAGAGACAGAGATTGAGCTAGAGTAGGAGTGTGTGAGAGAGAGAGAGAGAGAGAGAGAAGTTTGAAAATGAGGAAGTAGAGCAGGTTGAGCCAATGGAATTTCAAATGGCGGAAAGCAATATAAAAATAATTAACTCTGATGTTATGATTGCAAAGAGAAGGGTGCTGTGGAATTAAATGATTCCAAAATTGAGGTTGCTAATGAAGTAACTATTTTTGGCAATCCAATTGCAACTAGACCAATAGTTTGTCTTAAGGATGAAAAGAGCGATACAGTTAATGTCATGTGTGAGAGAGAGAGAGAGAGAGAGAAGTTTGAAAATGAGGAAGTAGAGTAGGTTGAGCCAATGGAATTTCAAATGGCGGAAAGCAATATAAAAATAATTAACTCTGATGTTATGATTGCAAAGAGAAGGGTGCTGTGGAATTAAATGATTCCAAAATTGAGGTTGCTGATGAAGTAACTATTTTTGGCAATCCAATTGCAACTAGACCAATAGTTTGTCTTAAGGATGAAAAGAGCGATACAGTTAATGTCAACCAGACATATGCAACCTTGCACTACTTGCTTAGTCCAAGGGTGGTGAAGAGAATAAGGCACTGCTAACAACATACAAAGAAGACATCCCGATTTTGAACCTTGAGGACAAAGTTAATTTAAGGGGAAGAGATGTCATTGATTGGACCATATACTTTTATTTTATCTAATTAGACTTGTGTTATTAGTGGATTAGCCGAAGCCCTTTACTTTTAGTATTGTTGTTTAGGTCTATATATAGTTGTATCTCTACATTTGGAAGGCAACAATGAATATTGAAAGCTTTGGTACAAAATCTAATTCCCTCCCTTTCTTTTTGATTCTCTGTTCTTCTTATTATTTCAATTTGAATTCTATGTTATCTTCTCTTTTTACCATCATTTTCCCCACCCCAATTTCTATTTTTCTTCTTTGAATTGATTATCAATCAGCCGGTTTCAGCTGGTGCAAGTTTTAGAGAGTAATTTAGCTAAGTTTTGGTTGAAGTTAAGCTCTAACCACAACAAAACCTAGATCATGTCGATCGTCGTTCAAAATACACTAGCAGTTCGATGAAGACATTTGAACAAGAAAACAAAAATCGATTTACGCTTACAGAATGAAAAATGGATTTTGCATCAGAAGAGAATTATAGAAATTCTTGACATCAAAAGACATATTTAAGAATTGTGTGCAAGAAGAAGAAGAGTGAAAAGGGAAAACCTAAATGGAAGACATATGATCGCGTGAAAAATGAAAAAGGGGAAAAAATGCTAAACGAAAGAGGAAGAGAAAAGGTTTCTTGCCAAGCCCAAAATGAATGATGAAGATGGGAAATGAAATGACTGAGTAGTGGTATTTAGATGAGAAGTAAATGATTCACATGCAAACACTAAATGTAAACAGTAGACTATGGCACGACTCCAAAGAAAGAGAAAAGGAAATGAATGTGAAAATTGAAACCCCATGACATCTCTCTGATTTAAAATAGTACACATAAAATGGCATCGTTTTGGCATCAATTATGGGGAAACTGTGTCGTTTTAATCTTCAATGAAGAGAAAAAAGATGTAAACAAATGGAAAATGAAATTAGAGGGCACGGTTTCTTAGAAACAGTGCCCTCAAAACTGGCTCTTTATATAGTAGTGATAAGGTGAGAAACACAAACGACTAGGACACAAATAAAATGGGTTAAGCTATCAAATGGGCCATCACATAATAGTGGGCTCATGAACAGCCATTCATTGAAATATTACTTTGAATGGCCTGCTTAATTTTTGGGTCGAGCTGTTAGGGTCTGATCTTGTGGTGTGGATTTCCTAATTCAATCGTCGGTTGAAGTCTATCAAATTAAACCTTAAACAATAAACATAATTGCTAGTTAGAGGTGGTTTGGCAACCAATACTCAACATTTTTAAAAATCACTATTAGAAAACTCACTTTTCATAAAAATGAGGCTCAAATGAGTATATTGGGTATGAAACATGCTTGAGATGTGAGCTACATAGGTGTTCGAGCATCATGGTTAGTGTATATATATGTAAATATTAGAGAGTGGGATTATAGCTTCAGTTTAACAAATTGCATTACCTTCTAATAGCAGTAGCGATGAGCTTTTACAGTAAAAAAAGTGAAATACTGATCTTTAGATAGAAAGACACGTGGTCTCATCGTGATGGTTGAGACGTCAATCCATCCATCATATGTTGGTGGAATTTAATTTTTTTGAAAAGCAGCATCGTAATGTCTAGTTCTGATCTCTATTCATAAATTGATGATTTGATCTTTAGGTGCTTGTTCTAGAGACGTCACATCAATCAATCGTGGGAGGATCTTGTGCAGAAGATCTCTAGAAAGTGGTGACGCGTGAGATGCCTTTTGTTAATGAGGTGGTTTGTTGTCTCAAACTTCTTCCCTACAGCATACGGGCATCTCGCCTAGGTCGTGGAGATTGGCCTCTACATAATACCTCGATTGGAATGATGCATTACTTCGGCTACCTTATATGTGGCCTCACCTTAACTAGGCAGGAGGATGATGTGGAGTGTAGGGTTGGTCGACTTGCCAACTGGCTGCCACGTGGTGGTGATCTAGAGTCTCATTAGAAAAGACATACCATTATGTTTTTTATTTTCTCTCTCTTTTCAAAAACTTATTTCCCATTAACACCCATTGCGACAAAAGAGGACCATATTGTTTTTATTGAAAAATTATCTCTTAAGTACTTATACTTATCTTATGCTGAACAATAGTAACATAGTATATCAATTAATTTGTAGATCATTCAATTTTTTAAGACCTGTCGTGAACTTATTCTCCAATTAAATAGATGTAATATTTACATGATGTCACCTTTACTTATGAGAAAAATTTCTCTATCTTTAATAGTGAATCAATTAGACATATAATTATAATTACTCTAAAAATGAAGAATTAAAAAAGATGTAATGCATAGATTTAAAATTGGGGGTTTTGCTATGCGTAATGAGTCCACGCTTTTTTTATTGGACGTGGACCCCTATTGAGAGGGCAATGTACACAAGGGTATAAATCAGAGTTAGGGGCGGTCCCAATCTTTTAGTGTTGTGGGGTCAAAATTTTAAATATGATTTTTTAATAAACAATATAATATTAATAAAAATAAGTTAATACGTATTTTAATAATTTGAAAACGTCGTATAATTATGTCATTATCAATATTGTTAAATAAATTGTTAGTTGTATAGTTTTGTTTACCATTTCGTTGATAAATGCTGAGCTAACAATGAGTAAATTAAATTGAATATAGAAAGTAAATGAATTAAAATAAAATTCAAGTTTAATCTAGAAAGTAAGTGAAGTTCAAATTTAAAGCAGATATAATTCGAAAATAATTCAAATTACATTTAATCCATAACGACCCAAAATTTTTTTACGTCATATTTCATGTAAGACTTCCGAATGAAACGATATAAATTATATTGTAAAATTTATCGTGTAAAATAATAAACGCTAATGAAATTTTTAAAAAAGACGAGTTAGACGTCTTTTTTGATACGTATATTTGATGCATATTTAATTATTTTTCGATATCTGTTTGGACCATTGGATATGACAACGATGTAGTTTTCGAAACGAGCTTCTACATGTCATAGACGATTTGTGGATTTGGATAGCACATGATTGCAGACAAATTTTTAAAGTTACGATATTATCAAAATTATCAAAATACTAGTTTCAAATGGTCTACTTTGACTCGTCGTAACTTTTGCTATAGTTGACCACTTCGCACATCATTAATGACTTAAAAATCAGGCCATGAGCATTTTGAAATGGTATTAAGAATGCAATATTTTGATTTCATTTGACATCCCGTAACGCGTACATCAAAAGAGATTGTAAATGGATTTTTAAAAAAAATGGCAAAAATTTGTGGGGTCATTTGACCCCATGTGGGTCTACCCCTGATCAGAGTGTATAAATATTATTTTCCTTAAAATGGTACCGACTCAAATTTGTTAGAGAAAAATGCTTACTATTTATTTATTTATTATTATTATTATTTGTATGACCCCATGTGGGTCTACCACTGATCAGAGCGTATAAATAGTATTTTCCTTAAAATGGTACCGACTCAAATTTGTTAGAGAAAAATGCTTACTATTTATTTATTTATTATTATTATTTTTAAATACAAGTACTTCTACATATAGGACAAAATATATTTACAGTAAGAATATAATGGTGATAGATAGGCAAGTCAAAGCAAATTAATCGGCATATTATCGGTGATAACTAATAAGTATGTTCACATAGACTTGTGGACACATAATTGGACCAGATAAAATGACTATAAAATGAATAAATCCAATATTAAATAAAATTACTACAAAATAAAGACGTTCAATAACAAATAGAGGTGGTTGGATGGTTATAATTGAGATACATTAAATAAATAGTAATTAAAATAATTTTGGATTGACTAGCTATATTGCCCATAAAATCGAAGGAATGAATTAAAAGATAACAAAATAGATTAAAAATATGGGCTCGATCTTATGTAATCGTAGATACTTGATTTTATAAGACCTTTTAGAAGGCAATTTTGGATCTAATACCATTTTCAAGTTTAGCCACCTAATTAAGTTCTTATTTTACAATCATTATTTAAAAAAAAAAAATTCTACACACTAATTTTTCACTATATGTTTATACAATAAAATATTATACACATAAATTTAAAATTTTTCCTTTACTTTTAGCTATACACACTCTTAAAAATTACTATTTAAAATATTTTTTTTGAGAAAAAAATGGCAATCTAAGGCTAACTATATGACAAGATTGGATCGGACGTATACAGATGACATCAGCATGGTGATGTCATTTTTTATGATCATCATACTGGCAAAATCATGTTTGTTATACTTGCGTCATATACTTGCGTCATATATTATTCAATGCAAATTCGGTGACCGACTGCTACCAAATTTATAGTTCTCCGTCAACAATCATCAAAAAGAAAGTGTACCCACAGAAAAAGAGAAAAGCCTTGTTTGAGTTTTTCTAGAATAGATATGGTAAAAAATGACTTGTTTTTATTATTTATTATTTTTTTAAAACAGGAGTACATGAGTAAAAGTAAAAAATTTGTCCAAAATTAATTTATTAGAATAATGTTTAATTGAAATTAAACATTAAAGAACGAGGCTTAAACAAGAATTAAATAGATCTTTATCAATTAACTAAGTAAGACTAAGAGCAAGAGGGAAATGGACTACATGCATTTGAAGGATTGCACGACTAAAGTAGGGACTAATTTACGGACCAACTCGAGCTGATACATTACAGAGACCACCCTTAAGTAACGATTTCGAACTTATGAAGAATTTGCTAGATATCTGATGACATTTCTTTTTTGAGACCAGCCTTAACCTCTATCCTTAGACTATTTTTCTTTCGTTATTAATGAAACATATCACACTAACTTAGTGTGGTCGATTGATTAAAAAACAAAAAAGAGCAAAAAAATCCACTCATCAAAGTCAACAATACTGAGTTTGTTTGTAATTCACGTTCATTTGCAAATACATTGTCAATAATTGTTGAATTTTCCATTATCAAGTCAAGTCAGATGTTTCACTTTGTACTGTGTCAACACGACTATGCCCTTGTTTGAGCCCCATTTTGAGGGGAAAAATGAATTTTTGAATAGTGTATTAATGAGAAATGTGTGGTTAAAAACAAAGAAAATGTTTTGAATTTGCGTGTAATATTATTTTATTGAAAAATGTGTAGTTAAAATAATATCAAAATACTATTGAAAAATACATTTTTTCTAAAGAAAGAGGCTCAAATAAGGGCTGTGCCTACAAAGTTGAGCTGTGCTTAACTGGAGAAAGATAACTATGAATTACATGACATCACAGTCTAAACTAACCAATAAGTAAACTAACGAATAAATACTTACAGACGTACTAAATTTCCATTAAAAAAAATAAAAAATAAAAAATAAAAAATAAAAGAAAAAGCGGAAAAGAATGGTATCATTGTACTTATAAATAAATCACATGCATTGTTCATTCAAAACCAACACTCTCTGATCTTTATCTAATCAATCTCTCCCTAAGTTTAACGGCTATGGCTGTGGCTCCACACAAAGTACTATTGCTCGACCTGGCTTCCAATATCAATCGCGTCCCTTCTAACTACATCAGACCAATCTCCGACCGTCCAAATCTTGATAAGGTCGACTCAATTGATGCCTCTATTCCTCTCATTGATCTCCATGATGTTACAGGTTCCAATGACGTTGTTCAACAAATAGGCCGAGCTTGCAAAGACTACGGTTTCTTCCAGGTACGTACTGCTAGTAGTAGTAGAATAAATTAATTGTAAGATCAGCGTGTATACTTTATTGTGTGAATTTCAGGTGAAAAACCATGGAATACCAGATGAAGTGATCAACAATATGATGCAGGTTTCGAGGGAGTTCTTCAGTATGCCTCAAAGTGAAAGATTGAAAAGTTATTCTGACGATCCTTCGAAGACGACCAGACTGTCAACCAGTTTCAATGTTAAGACCGAAAAGGTATCGAACTGGAGGGACTTCTTGAGACTCCACTGTTATCCTCTCGAGGACTATTTGCACGAATGGCCTTCCTCTCCAACATCTTTCAGGTATTTATTCATGGACGAGTCAGTTCGATTCGTCTTGTGGGTGAATGAGGTGTAGTGCAGTCTACTTATTGCATGTGAATTAGTTTGAATGACACTAAACTTTTAGATCAATTGATACAATGCAGGGAGGATGTGGCGGAATATAGTAGACGTATTAGAAAAGTAGCCCTGAGATTACTCGAAGCCATATCCGAGAGCTTGGGATTGGAACGAGATTATATAGATCGCGCTTTAGGCAAGCATGGGCAGCACATGGCATTGAATTACTATCCCCCATGTCCTCAACCGGAGTTAACTTACGGTCTACCAGGCCATGCCGACCCGAATGTAATCACAATCCTACTACAAGACGACGTCCCTGGATTGCAAGTTCTCAACAATGGCAAATGGCTTGCCGTAAATCCCATTCCGCACACGTTCATCATTAACATTGGGGATCAAATACAAGTACTAAGCAATGATCGTTACAAAAGCGTGCTTCACAGGGCAGTTGTGAATAGTTACAAAGAGAGAATTTCTATTCCAACGTTCTATTGCCCGTCCCCTGAAGCCATAATTGCGCCAGCCCCGAAATTGATCGATGAAGAGCATCCATGTCAATACAAGAGCTTTACTTATACCGAATACTACCAGAAATTTTGGAATAGAGGGCTTGCAAAAGAAACCTGTTTGGACTTGTTCCGAGCGACCCCATATATTTAAATTTTATTATTATTAGTTTTTGGATTTCACCTTTAACGTGAAGTGAGGATTGAACCAAGCCTTGACTTCCTTTTTTCGAATTTTGGTTCAATACGATAGAATCCTATTTTGCAATTCAAATGAAATAAATTTCAGTCCAAAATGCTGTAAACAAGTTGTCCAAATGGACAGCAGCGAACTGCTATAACATCAGTTGACTTGCGCCTTTGAATTCTTTTGGACCAAGGGAGAGAACAAAGCATGGACAACGGAGGTCCTATATTGCTCCAAAACATTCATTCATCTTGCGGTCGGTGTACAGTCAAAACTCCTCGCTAAGGACAAGTTCGAGCATATCATTTAATTTTAATTTTATTTTTATCAGTAAATATAAAATTTTATTAATCAAAACTCATATACAAGTACACCGAGTATACTTAGACAAACAATTTTCAATTGATGTGTACAAAAGAAAAGATAATATCTAAAGATCCAATGCTAATGATTCAAAATGAATCAAAACAAAATAAAAGATGTACAAAAGATAACATCTAAGGACCCAATGCTAAGTACTCTAGGCATATCCCGGCAAAAAAGAAAAAAAAGAAAAAAAAAAGAAAAAGAAGAAAGATAATAATAATAATAAAAGATGTACAAACGATAATAAAAAAATAAAATAAAAGATGTACAAACGATAATATCTAAGGACCCAATGCTAATGATTCAAAATGAATTGAAACGTTCGGATACAAAGAAAACTTGACTTTGTACACGTATGTTTTATCAGTTTCACAATGCAATCAACGTGTGGTCTTAGATTCTCAAAAATTCTCATATTCCGCGCCATCCACATGTGATAAAGGGTAGTAGTGAGTGCAATTCAATTGATAGAAGTTGTGTCTTTTGTGGTTCGCATTTGGAAACAGGTCAGCACATAATTTTCTTAGTGTTCCCTCGCTTCTTGCATTTGGAGGCATATCAAAGAGTGGTTGGGGGTTAAAAAGGTCGATGTCTATATTATCGAGGGCATTGAAATGGATTAAGAAAGAAACCTGAGGCACATCTTGGCAAATCTAAAGCCAAGAAAATTGTACTTACTTACAAGGTCTACTATACTTGGATGGTGAAAAACATAAAGGTTTTTGAGGATCTAAGAGCATTTCCAATACTATTACCAAAACACCAAATTTCATCAAAATTTAGTGCAAAAGCTCTCAACACTATTCACTTTGTACAATTTTGCACAAAATGGTGCAAAGTCAAATTTGCCCCCTCCCCGCCCCCCCTTTTTTTTATCATTTGCCAAAGTAATTGATGGAGGGTTTTTTAGCTTTGGATTGTCAGAAGTTAGCCGTTTGTATATCTTTTTGTATTTTGTTTGTTTAAATATGTTAATTGTACTTGTACATGAGTTTTGATAAATAAAAATTTACATTTATCGATAAAAAAGTGAAATATAAATGGATTGACCTAGATCGAACAATTCAAGGGGAAAAAAAAGAGTAAAATATTATGTACACATTGATAGAGTATTGATAGAATCAATAGTGGGCCCCATACATTGATTTTTGTAGGATTAGCTCCTCTCTCCTTAGAACTATTGTAGTTTATTTGAATGTTTCAAAATAATTTTGTCAATATCTTTGTTGTAAATGATAATTTATTAGTGAATGATAATTGTGCCTTTACAACCCTAGAAATTATTATTGTTGGTTTCTAATAAAATACACAAGCTTATTGACTTTTCTCTATTTTTTCTATTTTCTTTCTTTTCATTAACATGTTATCAGCATGATAGTTTAATTTTTCAAAATTTAGTAAAGGTAGCAATTTTTTATAAGCATAAATATTTATTGTGTGTATCAAATTAATTTTGTGATATTTGAATTATCTACATATGATATGAATCAAGGCACGTCAACAACCAAAGCGAGTCAAGCGACGAGTTACGGAAAGGATCCATTGATAGTCGAAGGCGGACCGATGACGCGATCGAGGACGAAGCGAGTGAAAGAAGCGATGGGATTGCTTGTCAAGCAAACGATCGATGAAACAATGTTCGGGAGGTCAAATGGAACAAGTTTCATGTTGGGGTCGAAGGTCGAAGGAACTTGGATCAACGAAATAATAGCGGACGAAGGCGGCACGGAGTTGGTCTATGCAACTGCAGGCTCAACGGCCTATGCGGCCGCATAGAAGGCCACCGAAACTACATGTGGCTTGGAGGAGTGATCTATGCGATTGCATAGAAATGATCTATGAGGCCGCATAGATCAAAAAAGCGGGAAAAAATTCGTTTTTTTTTTAATTTTTGTCGAATCTTCTAATGTTGGCAGAACTCTTGTGAAATCAAAATATTACCATATTTTGATTAATTTGGACGCTTTTTATGCCATAGTATAAATAGGAAACTCTTTTCATTATGTAAAAAAACTTTTGCTGAAATTAATACAGAGAGAGAAATTTTCTTTCAATCGATTGTTCTTCATTGGACAAACATAGAACTTATCAAGAATCGATTTCTTGTGGCGTTCTTGACGTCGGATTGTGGGTTTCATTGATTGTACTCAAGGGGTTTTAGATTCTTCGCTAATCTAAAGTTTCGTGGTTCGATTATTGGGGTTCAAGATCCAAAGCTGGATTAGTATTGGCGTTCTTGGGTTCCGCATCAATCTAGTTGTGGGTTTCGTAGTTTCCATTGCTACGGGGTTCGCATCAGTTGGTATCAGAGCTTTGGCTTCAATTTAATCAGGTTATATCTTTGTTTTTTTTAATTCCTTTCAATTCCTTGTGTTCTTGTGTCCAGAAGGTTTTCTTGATCCTTTGATCCAAAAAGTGTCAAAAAGAATCTTCATATTCTGTTTTCCGGGGTCAATTTTCGTCCAAATTTGTTTTTGTTTTCTGCGTTGGTTTTGTTATTGAATTTCGGATCATAAAAAAAAAGTTACTGTTCATCCGTACGGTACTGTTCATCCGTACAGTTATAAAAAAAAATTGTTACATACTATTGATCCGTCAAATACCAACTATTTTGTTATTCAATATCGTTTCTCAGTTGTCTGGACACATTGATTCATTCCATTCCTTCAATTCAAAGTCAAAGTTTTAGAAGTTTCCTTGAGTCCTTCTGTTACAATTCTTTGAATCACATCCGGTTTGAGAATTCTACAAGATTGATTGATTGATTGAGTTCGTTGATTGTCCTTAGAAGCAATTGTTGAAATAAATGAGTGGTAAAAGGCAGAGAGGTGAGCTCAATAGAGGGTAAAAGCCATTGTGTGTTTTCGAGTGACTTTGGTGAGGCAGTTAAATAAAATTTTAGTGTTAGGATGTCAGGAAGGGCAGAATCAAACTCAAGCCGACAAGGCAACATTAACAAAGCATCGAAGGATTTGGTGCAAATGTTTCAAAGGGCGTTTGGAAATATGAGAGAACGGTTGGAGAAGCAAGAGGCTTGGATGAATAGGTTAGATACATCGGTGGCCAATCTTAGTCGGGGGCATCGAGTGGATGTGTCCAATGCCAGAGGACCGGATAGATGGAAGCCTAGGAGGGAAAGGCGAGAAGAGTATGGATATGGGAGTGAACTGGGCGAAGATGAATTTCACAGTGTTGAGATGGGAAGGATGAGGAATAGAGGCGATAGGTTCGACAGACGGGGTCGGAATGATCGCGGGGAGGAGTTGGATGGAAATCTAGGAAATATAAAGATGACCATTCCTTCATTCAAAGGAAGGAGTGATCCCGAAGCATATCTGGAGTGGGAGAGAAAAGTTGAGATGATCTTCGAATGTTATAGTTATTCGGAGGAGAAGAAGGTGAAGTTAGCGGTTTTAGAGTTCAGTGACTATGCCATTTCATGGTGGGACCAAGTGGTTACTTCACAACGTGGGAGTGGGGGAAGACCAGTTAGCACTTGGGAAGAATTGAAGTCATTGATGAGAAAGAGGTTTGTTCCTAGCCACTATTACCAAGATATCCATCAAAAACTGCAAGGCCTATATCAAGGGTCAAAAAGTGTAGAAGATTATCATAAGGAGATGGAAATACTCATGATTAGGGCTAATGTGGTAGAGGATCGAGAGGCTACCATGGCATGATTTTTGAATGGTTTGAATAGGGAAATTGCCAATGTAGTAGAGTTGCAACATTATGTGGAGTTGGAAGACATGTTGCATGTGGCTATAAAGGTGGAGAGACAGTTGAAGAGGAAAGGGACAGCTAGGCAACCGATAGGAACTTCGAGTGCAAATCCATCTTGGAAACTAGGATGGAACAACAACAACAACAACAACAACAACAATAAGGTTGATAAACCTGTACCTAAGGGTAGGAATGAATGGCAAAAAGGGAAAGAGGAAAGTGCTAGCAAAACAGCACCCAAAACTGATTCACAACCATCAAGAAATCGAGACATCAAGTGTTTCAGATGTTTGGGGTCCAGGCACATCGCTTCTCAATGCCCAAATAAACGGGTAATGGTGTTGTTGGATAATGGAGAAGTGGTAAGTGAAAGTGAAGGCGAGTATGATAACATGCCTGCATTGGAGGACGTTGAAAAGGAAGAAAAATTGGAGTTTGCTGTTGGAGAATCATTGGTGTCACGGAGAGCTCTTAACACTCAAGTCAAAGTGGATGATTCGGAGCAGCAGCGAGAAAATATCTTCCATACACGTTGTTACGTCAACGATAAGGTATGTAGCATGATAATTGATGGTGGGAGTTGCACGAATGTAGCTAGCACAACTATAGTTGAGAAACTAGGATTTTTTATTCAATATCGTTTCTCAGTTGCCTGGACACATTGATTCATTCCATTCCTTCAATTCAAAGTCAAAGTTTTAGAAGTTTCCTTGAGTCCTTTTGTTACAATTCTTTGAATCACATCCGGTTTGAGAATTCTACGTGAGGAAGATGAGAGAATAAGAGAGTCTGGAAAAAGGAGAGGCAATAGTGAAACCATCGATAAGAGAGAAAATAGTGAGGTGGCTAAGAGTGGAGAAAAGAGAGAGGAGCCACACGAGGGGAAAGAAAAGGAGTTAGTTGAGAAGAGAGAAAAAGAGTCAGCTGAGCGGAGAGAAAAGCCAAAGGTCAACTTCTATGCAAAGGAGAGTGAGTTGAAAAAGGCTATGAGTGAAAGTAGAGAAATGATATTGTTAGTGTACAAGGAGTCCCTCCTCAATCTTGAGGATTCTAACGCATCCCTCCCGAGTTTGGTTAAATCTTTATTGCAGGAGTTCGACGATGTGTTTCCCGAGGAGATGCCAAGTGGATTGCCACCAATCAGAGGCATCGAGCACCAGATTGACTTTGTACACGGAGCTATCATACCTAATCGACCGGCTTACCGAAGCCATCCCGAGGAGACGAAAGAGCTTCAGAAGCAAGTGGAGGAGTTGATGAGCAAAGGTTATGTTAGGGAGAGCATAAGTCCATGTGCTGTACCTGTTTTGTTGGTACCTAAGAAGGACGGGACTTGGAGAATGTACGTGGATTGCCGAGTTATCAACAATATCACGGTAAAGTATCGTCACCCAATACCTAGGTTAGATGATATGCTTGATGAGTTGCATGGGGCTTGCATTTTTAGTAAAATTGATCTTAAGAGTGGGTATCATCAAATTCGCATGCGGGAGGGTGATGAATGGAAAACGGCATTTAAAACTAAGTATGGGTTGTATGAATGGTTAGTTATGCCATTTGGACTCACTAATGCACCGAGCACTTTTATGCGTTTAATGAACCATGTTTTGCGTGCTTTTATTGGGAAATTTGTTGTGGTTTACTTTGATGACATCTTAATCTATAGCAAAACCCTAGATGAGCATTTAGAGAATTTAAATTGTGTGCTTGTTGTATTACGAAAGGAACAACTATATGCCAATTTTAAAAAGTGTACATTTTGCATGGATAGAGTTGTTTTCCTAGGATTTGTGGTTAGTGCTAATGGGGTAGAAGTTGATGAAGAAAAGATAAAAGCTATAAAAGAATGGCCAACACCTAAGACTATAACTGAAGTTAGAAGTTTTCATGGATTGGCTAGTTTTTATAGGAGGTTTGTAAGAGATTTTAGCACTATCACCACACCGTTGACTGAAATAGTAAAGAAGAGTGTAGGTTTCCATTGGGGAGAATCACATGATGTTGCATTTAACATGATTAAGGATAAGCTATGTAAAGCACATGTTTTAGCATTACCTAATTTTGATAAAACATTTGAGATTGAGTGTGATACATCAGGGATAGGTATATGAGCGGTATTAATGCAGGAAAGGAGGCCTATTGCTTACTTTAGTGAAAAGTTGAGTACAGCAGCATTGAACTATCCGATATATGACAAAGAGTTGTATTCACTTGTTCGAGCTTTGGAGACTTGGCAGCACTACTTATGGCCAAAGGAATTCGTGATACACACCGATCATGAATCTTTGAAGCATTTGAGAGGTCAAGGTAAGTTAAACAAAAGACATGCGAGATGGATGGAGTTTATTGAGACCTTTCCATACGTCATCAAGTACAAACAAGGTAATGAAAACATAGTCGCTGATGCATTGTCTCGAAGGTACGTGCTTTTAAATTCATTAAGTACTAGATTACTTGGTTTTGGGCATATTAAAAGCATGTATGAAACTGATAGTGATTTTTCTGATACATATGCTTCATGTGATAAATGTGCATTTGATAAATTCTATAGGCATGAAGGATATCTGTTTAAGGAAAATAAATTGTGCATTCCTAATTGTTCTTTGCGTGAGTTATTGGTAAGGGAAGCACATGGGGGCGGTTTAATGGGACACTTTGGGGTTCAAAAGACTTTAGACATGTTAGGAGAACATTTTTATTGGCCTAGAATGCGACATGACGTAGAGCAAATATGTGGAAAGTGCATAACTTGTAAAAAGGCTAAGTCTAAGGTTCAACCTCATGGATTGTATACTCCTTTGCCTGTGCCTAGTGAACCATGGGTAGACATATCTATGGATTTTGTGTTAAGTTTGCCTAGGACAAAGAGGGGTAGGGATTCAATATTTGTAGTGGTCAATAGGTTTAGTAAGATGGCGTACTTTATACCATGTCATAAAACTGACGATGCTACTAATATTGCGGACTTGTTCATTAAGGAAATAGTACGTTTACATGGAGTACCTAAGAGTATAGTATCAAATAGAGATGTGAAATTTTTGAGTCATTTTTGGCGTGTTTTGTGGAGTAAGTTAGGAACTAAGTTATTGTTTTCTACAACTTGTCACCCACAAACAGATGGTCAAACTGAGGTGGTAAATCAAACTATGACACAATTGCTTAGGACAGTTATCAATAAAAATTTGAAATCATGGGAAGAGTGTTTACCATTCATAGAGTTTGCATATAATCGAGTCATACATTCTACTACTTCGTTTTCTCCTTTTGAGATTGTTTATGGTTTTAATCCACTAACACCTATGGATTTAATACCTTTACCTGTGCATGAACGAGGTAGCTTGGATGGGAAACGCAAGGCAGAGATGGTGAAAGCACTCCATGAAAGGGTCAGGATGCAGATCGAAGAGAAAGGAAAGCTGGTTGCATCAAAAGCAAACAAAGGAAGGAGACGCGTTACATTTGAACCTGGAGATTGGGTCTGGGTGCATTTCAGAAAGGAGCATTTTCCAGAATAGAGGAAGTCGAAGTTGCAACCAAGAGGCGATGGACCGTTTCAAGTCATCGAGCGGATCAACGACAATGCCTACAAAGTGGACTTACCAGGTGAGTATAATGTTTCAGCTACTTTTAATGTTGCTAATCTATCTCTTTTCGATGCAGGTTCAGATTCGAGGACGAATCCTTTCGAAGAGGGAGGGGATGATATGAATCAAGGCACGTCAACAACCGAAGCGAGTCAAGCGACGAGTTACGGAAAGGATCCATTGATAGTTGAAGGCGGACCGATAACGCGATCGAGGACGAAGCGAGTGAAAGAAGCGATGGGATTTCTTGTCAAGCAAACGATCGATGAAACAATGTTCGGGAGGTCAAATGGAACAAGTTTCATGTTGGGGTCGAAGGCCGAAAGAACTTGGATCAACGAGATAAAAGCGGACGAAGGCTGCACGGAGTTGGTCTATGCGACCCCAGGCTCAACGGCCTATGCGGCCGCATAGAAGGCCATCGAAACTACATGTGGCTTGGAGGAGTGATCTATGTGACCGCATAGAAATGATCTATGCGGCCGCATAGATCAAAAAAGTGGGAAAAAATTCGTTTTTTTTTTATTTTTGCCGAATCTTCTAATGTTGGTAGAACTCTTGTGAAATCAAAATATTACCATATTTTGATTAATTTGGACGCTTTTTATGCCATAGTATAAATAGGAAACTCTTTTCATTATGTAAAAAAACTTTTGCTGAAATTAATACAGAGAGAGAAATTTTCTTTCAATCGATTGTTCTTCATTGGACAAACTTAGAACTTATCAAGAATTGATTTCTTGTGGCGTTCTTGACGTCGGATTGTGGGTTTCATTGATTGTAATCAAGGTGTTTTATATTCTTCGCTAATCTAAGGTTTCGTGGTTCGATTATTAGGGTTCAAGATCCAAAGCCGGATTAGTATTAGCGTTCTTGGGTTTCACATCAATCTAGTTGTGGGTTTCGTAGTTTCCATTGCTACGGGGTTCGCATCAACATACATATGCATCAAAATGAGGTTGCTGTTACTTCTGATTTTTCTATGCCTTTTTGCTTGTATGCATATCTATAATGATTATTTCATTATATGCATGATAATTACCTTCTCTTATTTGCATGTTTATATATGAAGTCAATTCACATGCATGTTTGAAAGGTTTTTTTACTTATACATTTTTTGTAATTAATTTTTCTATATAATTCATATAATATCTATATGGTAATTAAATATTTTTAGATGTTCTTCTATAAACTTTGTATTAATTATTTATCATATTGTTGTTTTTGAAGTAGTACAACATTATAAGTAATATTCAAGAAGAATATTATCTTCTCCTGAACAACATAATAATAATTTTCAATAATCCAGAAGAATATTGAAATGTTGTTCCTAAAGAAGCACAACTCTGTAAATATTATATTTTCATAGAAAATATCCTCCTAAAGAGTTAATATTTTCTAAATAATAATTTGTTATTGCTTTAGAAGTTGCATACCATTATTTATGCTTTAGTAATATTTTATTTGCTCTTGAAGAGTATAATTAAAAATTTTATTTTTACTCCTAAAGAGTAAATTCTTATACAATTTATTATTTCAAACATTAATATGTTAATCCTCCTAAAGAGTACGATACTACGATTTCAATATTTCAGAAAAAATATTGCTCTTGAAGAAGTGATAATAAAATTCAACGTAGTCTTGAAATATCATGTGTTTTGAAGAATATATCATGAATAATTTATGAATTTGTATTCATCATTGAAGGAAAACATATAACATATGTCATGTGGACATTGATTATTATATGATTATATAATCAAGATCGTGTCATGTTAATGATAGTGGACATAAATCTTAATATTTTAATAAGTATTAGTTGGGATGTCGATAAATGGTTTAACACTAGTTTGTTAAACCCCTCCAATTAATTAATTGAGGAAAAGGTGCTTCCCATTTTTGTTTAAGGAATTATATTACGCATCATGTCAATATCACAATTCTTCCTATCATAATTGGTTTATGGTCAGAGTCTAATTTTTTCATCTAATTATTTGTTAGTATAGTATATGTAAATTGAACCATCACAATGTACTGAGATGAAAAATAAAGAATGCTGATAATAAATGCATAATTTGAACCCTTTTCCCAAATGGACGATATTTTATAATGCTAGAAAGTGATTATCAATTTGATTGGACAATTCTCTTAGCATTAGAGGGGATAAATTAAAAAGTTAGAAATAATATATAAATGCACCGTCATCTAAATCCTCGCGAAATATTATTCGAATCAAAAGTTGGAAAAATAGTTTATTTAGATGCATTTACTGATCAAAGAGATAAACAATATCTCAAACACCAATTTTAATTGCTCAAACACGAATTGATGTCCTATGAGGACAGTTTATTAGCATTATATTTGATATATCTATGACACGCTTGAAGTGTGATGATGTTCAATTCTAATACAAAAAATTTTCAAATGAAAATGGAGTAATTAGCAAAGATAGTCTAATTAAGGAAGCATATACTCTTGATGAGTATTTAGACATAACAAAATATAAAATCCTAGAAGAGGTTCAAGTGCTCGATATAATGAAACTTGAGGTATTTCAATAAGTTATGTCATTATGGAAAAAAAAGGAATTGAAAAGAAAAATTGTCGACTACAATTTTACATATGATGTACTACATATATAGCGAGGAATCAAAATAAGTGCATCGAAATATATTGATAGAAGTAATGATTGACCAAAAAAATGGACGCATGCCGTATAATCACCTTAGCGAATATTTGTTGAATGAAGACTATAAAAATTATGATGTCTGCCCTATATATATATATATATATATATATAAAATGATAGATAATGTTGATGTTTTAAATTTAATTGGAACTCCTGAAAATCTCAACAAAATTGTTGATTATTTGAAAATGAATTTGAGATAAAAGATTTGAGAAAAAACCAAATTTTGTCTCGGATTGCAGATTGAAATTTTTCAGAAGGATTATTTGTTCATCAATCTACTTATATAGAAAAAGTTTTAAAGCGCTTTTATATAGATAATACACATCCATTGACATCACCTATCGTTGTTCGTTCAGTTGATGTGAAAAAATATCCATTTCATCAACTTGAAGATGGAGAAAAGGTTTTGATCCTGAAGTACCAAATTTTAGTGTAACCGGAACATTAATTTATTTTGCAAATTGCACTCGACTTGACATAGATTTTCTGTAAATTTCCTTACAAGGTATAGTTCTACACTAACTCAAAGATATTGGAATGGTGTTAAATATATTTTTTCATTATGTAAAGGGCACTATTGATTTGAAATTATTTTATTTTCAAAAGTCGGGATTTGCTTCAGTGGGATATACAGATGCATGTTATCTCTCCGACCTATATAAAGCTATATCACAAATAAGATTGTGTTTACACGTGAAAGAACAGTTATATCATGGAGATTTGTGAAGCAATCCTTGATAGCAATATCCTTAAATAATATCCAAGCGTAATGCGAATTAACTTCAACAAAAAAATAATCCAACAATTTTGTATACAAATAATACAACTTGTATTGCACAACTCAAAGGAAGCTATATCAAAGGTGATAGAAGAAGCATATTTCTCCAAAATTTTCATACTTATGAGCTTCAAAAGAATGATGACATCGATGTTCAACAAATTTGTTCAAGTGATAATATGGCCAATTTATTCATAAAAGCACTGCCAACATCTATATTCAAAAAATTGGTTCACAAGATTGGATTTTGTTGACTCAAAGACTTTCAGTGATCAATATCAGAGGGAGTAGTTGTATTCTTTTGCCTTCGCTTAGATTTTATCCCATCGGGTTCTCTTAACAAGATTTTAATGAGGTATCATTTATTTTTGATATTCCAAAATAGCTGTATTGTTTCTTCTTTGTTTGATTTTTTTCTGATTGATTTTTTATCAAACAAGATTTTAATGAGACAGATATTTTGTAACGTGTCATTCAGGTATCCTGCAATCCTAGAATTATTACCGTTATATCTTTAATTCTTTCATATAAATATGGGGTTTTGATTTCTAATAAAATACACAAGTCTATTAACTTTTCTTCTATTTTCTTTCTTTTCATAACAATCTTCAATAAATTATTTAAGCTATTAATTATAGAGAAAAGTTTTAGTAGGCATTGAAATTTAAAGACTCAAGGCTTAAATTTCAGACCTTTGAACCAAAGTCAATATATACGATGAGTAACCTTCAAAGCAATCTACTTGATTATTACATTGAAAGTTATAACAAATCAACTATGGCATCAAGTAACCAAATTCGTGATGGTCAGATTGATGAGTGCTCAACATTTAATTAAGTCTTTCTCTCCTGTCAATCGATGTCGACATCGTCACTGCTTGCAAGAGTTGGCCAATAGCTTGACTTTAGTGAGAAAAGACATGTTCCATATGATGATTTTTAAAACTCCGCTATTTGAACAGAGCCATGTAGGCCCTTTTTAGTGAGAAAAGACATGTTCCATATGATGATTTTTAAAACTCCGCTATTTGAACAGAGCCATGTAGGCCCTTTCCATCTAGGGGTGATGTGACGCTCTCTATTGACTGGGAGTTTGTGCTGCTTAAGAAGAATAATTCTGATTCTTAATCTATCCAATCCCCATAATATTTTCCGTAGTCTCACTCAATAAAACCAGCAATCACAATTTCATTTCTTTTATTTTCTTGGGATACTAAATTACAAAAATTTTGAGAAGCAATAAAAATTTATGAATTATTTACCCACCACAATTAATTTTAATATCACAAATGTCTCTCATAGATGTATTTGACATTCATGGATGTTATCTTTTATTATTTTTGCTTCACTGAACTTCTCCATCGACAACTTTGAAAAATTGATATAAATTTATGCCTAGACATATATGAATTTAACATTCATAGAGGTTTTCTTTTACTATTTTTGACTTATTGGACATCTGGAAATGAAAGAAAATCATAATTACTTCCATACTTTTGAAAAACAAATGCAAAGAATTTATAGCCGTATGAATGCATATTGTCATTAATTTCTATAGGTTTTGGTTTGAAAATTTGGTAGAATGCAAGTCTATTTTATTCAGTATTTGAATCTTTCTCTTCCATATTCACTTCATGACATGTATGTATTAAAATGAAAACGTACATTTTAACATTTTATTTGAAAATAAATTTGGTTCACATAATTTTTTTTTTTTTATCTTTTACAAAAATTTTGAAATTATTTTAGTAGGAAACATTAGTCATTTTTTCAATAATTAAATAATTGTTATCTTTGATGAAAACTGAAAAGGGTGAAATTAGATGTGGCAAAAGAGCCAAATAACTAGTCGATTTGGCTTAGCTTAACTTTGCTCGGCCCATGGACAACTCAGTCTCGTCCTGAGATGAGCCTTAGCACGAGTTGAGTGGGGTGCTTGTTCGACGCACCCTGCTTAGCTCAGCTCGACTTATCAAGTTCACTAGTGTCTCATGAATTCATTAGATTGTGGGCTCGTAAAACATTGTAAACAAAAAAGTAAAAAATATTAAAAACATAGTGCTTATCTGCTCGGCTTGGCCCTTTAAGCATGAGCCGAGAGCCTAGAAGCTCGGCTCATCAAAATGACAAGCCTAGCTCATGGGCCGACTCTGTCCATTGCCATCTTCGGGTGACATGGAAGTGTGGACTCAAAATGCAAATGCCTAAATAGGTTTTTTTTAAAGGGCTAGGGCCTAACCAAAATCGAACATGAAAAAAAATTGCAGCAACAGTAAGCAACTGATTGTCCAAAGTCAAAATACTTTGAATAAAGCTGCTTCGCCAGGGTCACATGACATCCCTCAAATGCTTTAACTAAAAAAAGTTAGGCTCAAATTTCACACGTCAAAAAGTTCATTCTTGTCCAATCCAACTCTGACTAAGCACATGTTTGGTGAAGACCAATCTAACTAAAAGTGAATGATTTATAAACATTCAAAAAAAAAAATTTATATCACACATTTTGAGGTAACTATAAATATAAGTGCAAATGTACTATTAACTTATATCAGTCATTTATATTTATTTATAACATAAATCGCTTATTAAAACTACTCAAACATATTTTTATCCAAAAAAGCAGACAAGAAAGGAAAATAAATATATTATTGATGAATGCATTTTACACACTTATTCGATCCACAAAACATGACTAATTATTGATCAAAGCATTTGGATTATGACTAAATTCTGTATAATTTTATTTTGTAGGATTATATTGATGGATATGACGGAATTCAAGAGAAAATAAAAGAAACAGGGGAAAATCCAAAGTATGAAGACTAAATTGCAACATTTCAATAATTGAATCGGACCACAAAATGAACACTAAAGGTGTTACGAGTTCAATTGGATGCAATTAAAACTCAAAGGATTGAAAATGCAAGAGAAAGGACTTGAAAGAATAAAAAATTAACTTCGAGGGGCTAAAATACAATATTCGGGAGTTTTCATAACTGAGCAACAGCCTGATTGTTTAGAGTGGGCGACTGCCCAACGTCAAAAAACAATTACCGAGAAGAAAACTTCGAACTGGGCCCCGGGTTTTGCCTGGGCAATGGCGGCAAGAAATTTTTGGTTTCCTATTCTGACTGAAATCCTGATGGAAACAAATCTTTGGAGGTATTTTACAACCCTATAGCTGTCTTTAAAGGGAGAGAACGCATTGGGACGAAGAAAAACACATATTGTAGAGAATTTGGAGCCACAACAATGAAGAAAAACACAAAGACCGATGGGATTTCACGCAATTATTTAACCCGGTAATGTTATTTCTTCAAGTTATTGTCTTTTGTAATTTTCTCCATGCTAGGTTAGAAATTCTTGTACTAGGAGGTTGATGAACCTTGTAATGTGGTTTTTTATTCTTTTTTTTTTTTACATTAAAACACGCATTGAATATTTTGAATGGTTTATATACATTTAAGTTCTTACATAAACATTAAAACACGCATTGAATATTTTGAATGGTTTATATACATTTAAGTTCTTACATAATTATTGGGCCCATAATTGTGTGAGTGTGATGATCTATTTCTTGCATTCGAGAGAAGGTGAATATGTTCGACAAGGTATAAATCATCGTAAAGTTCGATAGGGAATAGAAATATATCGCCATGCTCTGTGTGAATCTTTAAGTGCTCACAAAACTACTTGCATTCTTGTATATTTGTACTCATCATAGAGATATAGGCTGGTGATATATGAGAATAGGTTCAACTTTGCTCGAGAGAGCTTGTTGGATAGGTTTTGGAGCATTGATTCTTCATAATTTCAAAATGTTGTCAAATTATAGAACTAGGGTTTAGATTAAAGATGTTGCGGGTTCAATTGGACACAATTAGAAGTTGAAGGGTTGAAATTGCAAGAGAAACGATTTAAAAGAATCAAAAATTGAATTCGGGACTAAAATAGAACTTTTGGAAGAAATTTTGCTTGGACGACAGCCCAACATTAAAATTGAATTATCGAAGCAAAAAGCCATGCTTGAGCGACTGTCTGAGTTTTGCCTGGGCGATAGCTCAGGTCAATCGCAACGAGAAAAATCTGGTTTTCTTTTTTTATTAAAATTCTTATGGAAACAAATCTTGGAGAGTCTTTTAAAACCCTAAGGACGTCCAAAAGGAGGAGATCACTGATTATACTAGCTTCATAAGGATTTTTTTTTCTTTTTTGCTTAAGGATTATTGATGTATTGTTAAATTTCATCTCTTAGTCAAAGAATATTGAAGCCTTGGAATCATTTTCAATTGTAAGATCTACCTAATTTTCAACGTTTAATTTATATTTTCAGTATTGAATATTCTTCTATGCTTAATTTCATATTGTTATGTTTGATTACTAAAAGGATATATTAGTTTATCATACATTTCAATCTATATCTAAGTTAAATATCAAATCCATAATTGTTTGATTAATTTAACCTGTCAAACAATTAAGATTAGTAATTTGTTACTTTGGGAAATTATTAAATTTTAGGAAGAATATTTATCTAGGTTAAATGCAAACGCTTGGCTAGTGTTATCTAGTTCATTGATTTCTCTAATTCGGAAAGTCATTATTAAATTAAATTCTCACGCTTGTCTAGGATTGTTTAGTAATGAGGATTAATTAGATCGCTTGTTTCTAATTAATTAAAAGTAAGGAGAAATAGAAAATTGCTTCCAATGGGAAATTATTTTCCAACGATGAATACTAAAAATATGAATTAATAATCATTTGTGGATCAATGATCAATTGTAAATCTCCAACAGTGGATATTGACTTAGACCAAGGTTCATTCTATTGATTTAATCCAATTTATTAATTTGTATTGCTTTTAGTTGGAATTGATTTCATCACAAACAAAACCCCCTCGTTATTGTTAACATTGCATAAAATTTGGCTAATCACTCTTACAATTTTGTGGAAGTGTAGATTTTATTATTTCTGGGTGCTTGCGGTAGCACGCCAATGCTAGTGATGGAGATGGAGTAGAGTACCCAATCGTGGAGGAAAAACTTATGGTAATGCGTGCTCTTAATATACAAATCGAGGTAGATGATGTGGAGCAACAATGGGAGATTATCTTTTATACTAGATGTCATGTCAAAAACAAGGTATATAGTTATTTTGATTATTGATAGGGGCAGTTGTACTAATATTGCTAGTACTACACTTGTTGAGAAATTAGAATTGATTACAATTAAACATCCTAAGCCTTATAAATTGCAATGGTTGGATGAATTGGAGAGTTTAGGATATGTAGACAATTTTTAGTGAATTTCTCGATTGGGGATATAGTGATGATGTGAAATGTAATGTAGTTCCTATGCATATTGGGCACATTTTGTTGGAGAAGCCATGGCTGTATGATATGAATGTAAAACATGATGGATTAAGAATATGTACCACTTTGTAAAAGATGAGAGAGCTGTTACTCTTGTATCCTTAACACCTCGATAGGTCTATGAAGACCAATTGAAATTGAGAAGTAGGGAAGAAAAGAAAAGCAATGAGAGGCAAAATGAGAGTATGAGAGAAGATAGTGAGGTAGCTAATTGTAAGAGAAAAGAATAGAGTTACAATAAAGAAAAGAAAAAGAGTCCCTTGAGAGGAGAGAAAAATCAAAAGTGAGTTCCTGTGCAAAAACAAGTGAGATTGAGAGTGCTTTAGTGAGAACTAACAAATATTTCCCCAATTTAAATATTTCTTTATTATACAATAACTCAAAGACTTGTTCCATGAAGACTTAATTAGTGGAATACTACTCATTGAATATCCAATTGTTTCTATGCAAGTGAAGAATTTGATAAGCTTTGAAGGAATTCAACTATAACATGATAAAGTATCAATACTCCAAACATAGGTTAGATGATGGTCTGGCATGTAAGAATAGTTTTTCACATGGGACATGTACTTTTACAAATAATAAATCTAAAATTTCTATGAGAGTAATAAATAATTTGTCACATGCATTAATAAAAAATAATTTACTAGTTTATGATATTCTAGTACGTTGCAAAAACTTAATTAGAGTGTATTATTGGTGATTTGAGGCATGAAGATCTATATTTCAGTTTTGAAGTCCTTAACTGTTGTGGTTCGAATTTATGGAATATGTTGAGGGGTAATCTTGTAGTTCTTGGTCTGTGAAGATGCGTTGTTAGGTGCTCCATTTTCTTTTCCCATTGAGGCCGAACCTAAACTTGTGCTCGAGAGATAGATGTCGATATACTGAGAAGGGATGTATGGATTCTTGAGAAGAGAGGAGCCATGGTGGTCCCCCTCTCCCCGGAGCTACAGCTGCACGAGCCCTTCCCACCTGCCAAACTAATTTAGTATCATCCACTACTTCTACTACACATTTTGATATGGTTTATGGTTTAAATTGGTTAATTTTGTTTAGTTTAATTCCTTGAACTATTATTGTAAGTGGTAGTTTAGATGGAAAGTAGGGGATGGAATTATATGGATCTTAAAAAAGAAAAGGAAAAAGAGGTAAAGTATTCATATCAGGTAATCAGGTTTGGGTGCTTAGGCAGAAATGGCGTGTTCAAATGTCAATGCTTCATCTTAGAGGAGATGGACCTTTCCACGTCATTGCAAGGATTGAAAACAATTAATACAATTTGAATCTTCAAGATATGTTTGTGATAATTTGCATTTTTGATGTTTCTTGTCTTGATCTCTTTGATATAGGTACTGGTTTGAGGTTGAATCCTTCAGAAAAAGGAGGGAATGATGGGATCCAAGGAAGGCAACTAGCTGTCAAGAGTTCGATGTATGTTGATGAGTAGATAAGGGCAAGTTCGAGATCAAATAGAGTTAATGAAGTCATGCAATCACGTGTTCAAGTTATGGAATCCAAAAGGGCGAAGTTAACAAGCTTAAGAGTAAGTTACATGTAGAGCATGGGAGCAGAAACAAGTTCAAATACATTTGAATCAAGAACTCAAACTTGGAAGCAAGATGGACTACGATGCGATGGCATAGCACGAACCTGGGTATGGCTGCACATACCTATATAGAAACCCAGCTGAAGATTGAAGAATGGCCTATGCCACTGCATAGTAAAAATTGGGAAGCGAATTTTTCAAATTTTGCGTAGACTTCTACTTTATTTAAGACTCTTTTTTATGTTATCTTTTGATATCTTCAAACTTAAATTCCGTTTTAAATAGGGCTTTTATGAGTGACTATAAATATGACTAATTCTTTTTATTGTAAAACACACAATTTTGAGAGATATTGTTGAATTAATTTTGAATTTATCAAGGATTAATTTTTTGAAGTGTTCATCAATTCAAGTAAGGTTGGTAAGTTCTGTGATTAGGGGTCAAAATATTATTTGCGATTATTTTGGTTCTTTGGTTCAATAATTTATCGGGTCGAGCTTTTCCAAACATTGATTCTTGACTGTCTTGGGTTTGATCTAATCCATCATGCGTTCCGTAACTTCAGTTGTTACGTGCGTTTGTATCAAAATTGTAACTATATTTGTGTGCAGTTTATGTAGCTATAACTCAGAGATTCTTTATAATTGTATATTTACTTTTCATCCAATGTTCAGTGAAGTTTATTTCCAATTGGAGTTACCTCAGCATTACAATAATTTAATTTTTGCTCAAATAACCAGCTTTTGTCTAGCATTCATCATTTTTGAACAAGCAAATAGAATTAACAATATGTAATGAAGAAACATAAGATACATTTAACATAAATTCTAGCACATTCTGATACAAAATGCCTAGTAACGCCATATAAGTCTTTAAATTACAAATATAACTTGAATAACCCATTAACAAAAATCCTAATAATCAAGCCGCTCATTTTCTTTCCCATTCCACAACAAATATCATTTTTCCTTGTGGAATGTCACTCGTAATGACACCTCGACGTCTCATTTCTCAGTTATTCGGGCTAAAGTTTCGAGTATGCTTACAAATCTTCAACTTCCTCATTTCCCGCAACATTCATCACTTCACTAACGTTACAAGATTGTTCGCTTGATTCTCCTTCATCCACTTAGTCGAAAAATCTACAATTATTGTTCCAACTGTTGGAATCCTTTTGTTACATGTCTGCTTTTAAATCTCAAAACATTTCTGATATCCATGTGGATGCCATGGGCAATAACATTTTCTCGTGCATTCCCTGACTGAGTACCACTTACTTCGACATCGATGACATACTCCAACATTACTTCATTTCATTTTGAAATGGTAAATAATCACATATCTGAAACAATCAATTCATATAATAAGCTATTATCAGTAATATAAACATCAGCACTCTAATTAAATCCACAATTGCCATTTCAATTTTTTCAAATTGCTGTTCTTCAATACATTTGATTTGAACAACGATAAACATGGTCATCAATTTTGAATTTGTCACTTGTTTTTTCTCTAATCAATCCCATTTGTTCTTTATCTTTTAATTGCAGGTATTATGCCCTAAGTCCAATCAACTTTGGACATAAATACTTTTGATATATAATTAATATAATTTAATGGCAGATCTATTATTTAATTAATAGACAATTAAATAAATAATAGAGTCTGTAGATTCAAATCTTCGTAATTTGTTAATCAAAAGGAGTTGTGATTGTGAGATGCAAATTATATCTGATTGAATCTTAAATCTTCCGTGGTCGTAAGTAATAACGAGATGCGGATATCATTATTACGGATAGACCATCACGTGTGGCATTTCTTACTTATGAAGTGAGTAGCTGATCTCACAAGTTAAAGTGTGGTGACACTTAAATGAACACGTGGATGTTTTGTTGTAGAACAAAACATTCGAGACCCGCCAAGAGATTTCACATGGATAACTATTTGAGTGTCAGTGGTTAATCTCTAATGTTCGGTAGTGAAATTAGTCCTTTGACTTGAGGTCGTCATGGTACTTTATATGAGGACAATCATACTTTGGCGGTGTTGGATGTTGCTCTGCAAAGGGTCGCTAATACGACATCGTTCGGGTACGTCAAGAATCGTATGAAGGTTATGATTGACCAATAAAGAATTCGTCACTCTTAAATAGTAGGAAATTATGATCTGCATTTCATTCAATTAAGTCGATAACGAAATCCTTGGCCAAGGTGTATCATAAGTCGAAAAGGAGTTTTCGACTTATATTGACTTAATAGTGGAGTGAAAGATATGACCAATATTCGGGATTGACACAATTCCATATCTCATAACTGATTGGATCATATTGATGAATGGATTATAGCTTCACGGTAAATGAACGATTTTGATTTTGTCATACCACATGACATTCCCCGTCACATGTATTGCCCTGACACATTGCTAGATGTCAATTTGGGATGACGAGTATGAATTGGTGATAAATTAAAAGGGTATTTTAATTTATCAATTGTGATTAGATCAAAATAATATTTCACGTCATTAGGTATCATGATCGGAAACCTGATGGGTCACACACAAAAGAGAATTGGAAGATTACAATTTATCAATTAATTAATTTAACAATCGTTGGATAAATTAATTAATTGGGTTGGTTATTTATAGGTCAGAATTAATTAATTGGATTAATTAATTCACGGACCGGATTTAATTAAATGGATTAATTAAATATTGGACCGGACCAGAGCAGGGCAGGCCCGTTTGGGCTTATATAAATATATAGCTAGGGTTTTCAATCCGTATGGTTTTTCTCATAATTATTCTTGCTAGCACAAGAGAAGAAAACCCTGGTAGTTGTAATTTTGTTCTCTGTGTGGATCATCGTTGGAGGCTGGACAATTGGACAGCTGTGGATGACGAATCAATATTGCAGGAAGAAAGAGAAAAGCAAAATGTTTGCAGAATTGTTCAAAAGTACAATCTTTATCACGATTTCTATCTAAACACAAAGGGAGTCTCTGTGGGAATCGAAATAATTTTAATTTTCTGCTATGCATGTATAAGTAGATTCCCAACAGTGGTATCAGAGCCTCCTTTATGTTTGTTAGAAATTACTTTGCATGTTGGAACAATTAAAAGTTAATTGTTTTTCTTGTTTTAGCAATTAAGAAAATAATTTTTCATATTCAAAATTTGAATTTGAATAGAAAATAATTTTTTTTTTTGGATTGGAATAAACAAAAAAAAAAAAAATTGGTTTGGATCTAAAAATCAAGAGCTGCTACCGGCAGGTAAAGTAGCAGCTGCGCTCGTCGCCATTGCATGCAGCAGCGATGATCGAATTGCTGCTGGCAATTCGATCGTTGAGCGTTGCGGCTGGGTGTTATCACGACAGCGTCGGCCGCTTCTCCAATTGGTAGCTGACGGCGCCGTCGCCAAAGGAGAAGAGAGGGCGAATTTTAGGGTTTTTAGATTTCTTGTTGGAGATGGGGGCTTGGTTTGTAATTTCTAAAAGTTAGAGGTGCCGCCTATAATTAAAGAAAAGGGTCAATTAGCAAACTTTAAATAAGGGACCGTTTTGTGTTATTTAATAAAATTATGACCCTTGCTTGCAATTACACTTCAGTGGTCAGTATGTAAATAATGTAATGAGGCCCTTTTCATAATTTGAGATGTTGGAGGGGCCTATTTGGTATTTTAAAATTGGATCAAATAGAATATTTTCAAAAGTGTTTTGAATTTAAATTTAGAAGTGTTTTAAATTTGATTTTCAAAAATGGTTTGACTGATATTTTCAATTTTGAACCAATTAGAATTTTATTCAAAATTGACGACTTTTTATATTTTCGTTAAAATATGGTTTTAACTTAAATATTAAATTTGACCCTAAATTGAATTTTATTTTATTTAGGAGTTTCATCTTAAATTCAAATATTAATTCAATTTAAATTAGAGTTGGACTCTAATTTAATACTTAATTAAAATTTGATTTTAATTAATTATTCATCCGATTATATTTTTAAAATTAGAATTGAATTCTAATTTGACATTTAATTAAAATTTATTTTTTAATTAAATTGTGTTGCCCTAAAATTTTATTTAAGATTAGAGTTAGACTCTCATTTGTGTTTAATTAAATTTTTATTTTAATTAAACATATTCGCCCTAAGATCTTGGAATTAGAGTTAGACTCTAATTTTGTTATTTAATTGAAATTTGATTTTAATTAAATTCAACTGCCTTAAGTTACGAAATTAGAGTTGAACTCTAATCCGGTTTTTAATTAAAATTTAATTTTAATTAAACATTCCCACTAATTAAATGATCAATTAATATGATTAATTAATTATTTAATTATTCCGATCCATTTGTCTAAAAAAGTTTAGACGACTTAATTGCTAGAAACTTGAAACTAATCTGCATATAATATTAGATATTATATATGTATACATTTATGGGATGAATGTATTATTAGCGGACGATTATGGATTCGACCATGTGGATGCGTTGAATGATTAATTTTATTCTTATCGTTTTATGAGCCTGCAAGCTCTTAATTGTTTTGGGCCTTCGAGCCCGTTATTATTAGTTATTATTATGGGCTTGCGAGCTCTTAATCATTTTGGACCTGCGAGTCTATTATTGTTGCTATGGGCCTGCAAGTCCAATTTCATTTAGGTCTGCGTGCCAACTAGTATAGGATACAGGTTGCAACCGGACTATTTGAAGAAACAAGAAGAGGAGGAGACCATGGAGATGGTGCATTGATACTATCAATGTAATACCCCGTAGGAATTGACCAACTAGTCTTTCTAATGGCTAAGGAAGACTAGATAGTAAAAGTCCATAATCGTCCACACTATTATTATTATATTATATATATGTTTATTTGCATGGTAGATGTATAATAAAATATATATATGATTGTATCGTTGTTGATGAAGCCTTTGAATGCAAAAAAAAAAAAAAAAAAAAAAAAAACCCCAAAAAAAAAAAAAAAGACCCTCAATAAAATATTAAGTCATATCTTACTTTCGGTGAAAAATCAGAGTCCCAAATCATCTCAACTTGTTGAGTACACTCAAAGCTGGTCTATTAGAGATATATTTAACACTATGAAATATTTGATATTTCTAAATGACAGGTTTGACTTAATTAAAATTTATCTTTTGTTGAGTACACTTAAGAAGATAAATTTTAGAGGTATATTAAGCTAACACATAAGATGTGTGAAAACAAAGAGTTGTCAATTTAATGATCTGGGAGTTGTACGTAGATACAATTGATAATAGTATCTACCCAAATGTTATATTAAAGCTTGTTGAGTAGACTCAATGTCTTAATATAATAGATGGGATCCTAGCCCATTGGGAGTCAAGTATGAACTCCATAAATTTATGTAAGAGGGTCATAAATTTTAATTAAACAGTGGGAGCATAATTAATTTAATAAAAGTCCATATTAAATTAATTGATGCATTTTATATATTATTCATTTTCTTTTCGTCATTTACATTGAATCTTAAGTAACCATATGTTTTGAATGACATACTAGATGCCGACAAGCAAAACCAAAATTTCTTAATTGACACCGCAATTCGAGAATCGTTCTTTTGCATGAGAAAACTGGTCACGTCCTTGAGTGGCCCTTTCCAGAGACACCTACTGATGACTCGATTAAAGAAGATGTGGCTACTGTAATAAACGCAGTAATGACAATAGTATTGCAACGTATGTGGTACGTGCAACTATGTCACCTGAGTTACAAAAGCAACTTGAGAGTATAAATCTTAACACATAATTCCTCATTATCAAGAGTTGTATGATAATAATCATGTGTGGAAGGATATAAGACATTCAAACAACTATACCGATGCAAAATGACAAAAGAATCTTCAGTCAATCCTCATGTATTGAAGATGATTGACATGAGAAGTGTCTCAACTGAGTTCAGTCATTAACTATGAATTAAGTATTGACTTAGCTCTGCAATCTCTGTCATATAGTTATTCATACTAATTATGAATTATAATATGAATAAGCTCGAATGCATACTCATTAAGTTGTTTGACATGCTTAGAACTGTTAGGCCCTTTATCAAAGTTGGTAGTGGGCAAACCATTGATTCCTCTAAGAGTGTTAAGAGGAAATCTAAAGGGGTTTTGAGAAAGCACCCGATATGGTTAAGAAAGTCTAAGTGAAGGACAATACCAAATCTAATGTCCCGTGGTTTCATTATAGAATGAAAGGTCATTGGAAGGAATATTGCATGGCTTACGTCTACTTCACGAATTTCTTAGATATTTGATACCAGATGTAGATCTCATATTTATACAAATATGGAGAAACTAAAAAGAAGTAGACCACTGCGAAAGGGAGAAGTTGACCTACACGTTGGAGATGAGCAAAGGTTGCTGCATTGCCTGTAGGAATATACTTCTTGCCATTGCCTTTTGGTTTAGTGTTCGAATTAGAGAAATGCCACTTTATACCCACCATAGCTGGAATATTAAAATAAATTTCATGTTCGGACATGAACTATTTTAATGTTAAGGACAATTGTTGTTCTTATTTATCTTGATAAAGATCCTAATGGCTATGATAAATTACAAAATGATGTTTATATTCTTTAATACTAAGGATTCTATAATGAGTATAGAAATTATAAGGCACAAATGTGATAATCTAATTATTACCGAAATCTGGCATGACAGACTTTGTCATATAGATGAAATACAATTTCAAAGTTACATAAAGATGTATACTCAGGATTAATTGATTTTGAAAACTACAAATTATGCATGTCTGGCACAATGACCAAATCTTCTTTTACTTGAAAAGAAGAAAGGTCAGCATAATTACTGGTCTAATGCATAGTGATGCATATGGACTCATGTCAATTGTTGTCAGGTAATGTTTCTTTTATTTCATCAATGATAATATATACTTAACGAAACTCAAAGATGAAACTCTTGAAAAGTTCAAGGGATTCAAACAAAAAAAATTGGATAAACAACTAGGTTAAGATACCCTCACATTAAGATTCGATCAAGTAAGAGTATCTTAAAGATAAAATTTAGATTATCTAAGAGAAAATGAGATTCTCTTACAGTGGACTCCTCCACATACACTGCAGCATAGTGGTGTATCTAAAAAGAGGAATAATTAACTATTAGATACAGTGCGATTAATAACATGCCATGCAAATCTCCAAAAATCGTTTTGGGGTCATGCACTGATTGCAGTGTGCAACATACTAAAACATGTTACATCTAAGTTGGTTAACAGAACTCCATACGAGGTATGGAAACGCAATAGTCCCAATTTATCTTATATGAAAGCTTGAGGCTGTGACGCTTATTTGAAACACTTTGAATCGGATAAGTTTGACACTAAATCTGATAAATACGTATTTGTGGAGATATTCAAAACAGACATTTGAATATAAATTCTATTATCATGAAGAAAGTCTTCATCTCACGACATATCGTCTTCTTAGAGAAAATGTTTACTCTAGGGGAGGACAGTGAGAGCAAAATAGAACTTGAAAGAGTTCAAGAGTCCATAGATATAGTTAACTAATTAGATAAATTCAAGTTTGATCCCATATCTGCTATGGGACATACTCTTGATCAGGAAGTCAAGACTCCTGAGAACATGTCAGCTCTATGTGAATCTAGTAGGGTCATTCGACCTTCAAGAAGGTGAGAATCCACGATCACTAATTAGGTATTACTGATCTAGGATAATGAACCTGCTAGTTGCACCAACAAAATAAAGTCAAGTGTTAACTTAAAAGAGACGGCAAGAGGTCATGAAACTCGAGATGAACTCGACGTATGTGAACAAGGTTTGGACCTTGGTCAAGCCTCCTGATGGAATAAAACCCATAAGTTTTTGTAAATAGTTTACAAGGAAAACATCGATATGGATGAGGATATCCATATATACAAAGCAAGGCTAGAAGTAAAGGCTAAAAGTTGACATTGGTGAAACCTTTCTCCTGTAGCCTTACTAAAGTCCATTCGGGTTTTACTTGCAACAGCTGCATACTGTGACTATAGGTTAAGAGAAGTCTTTTGGAGCTGAAATCTTATATTTGATGAAAAAGTCAAAGTGTTTGATTTTATCAAATTTGAAGACGAATTGTGTGTTTACAAGAAGATAGTAGGAGCATTGTCGTATTTCTAATATTATAGAAAACGACATCTCTATGTTTCAATTGTTAAAATAATGGTTGTTAAAGAATTTACTCATGAATGATATGGGAGAAGCAACTTGATCTATAGAGGTAGATCTAGAAGATCGCTTAACTTATCCCAATTTACATAGATGAATTCTTGAGAAGATTTCATATGGAGAAACTAGTTTACTCTTAAGCGGTATGTTGGAAAGGTTCCAAACGTGAAGCAACCGTTGATTCCATAGTAGAAACCTAATACATGATTACTTTAGAAGTAGCAAAGAGTTGCAATCTGGATCATGATGTCCATAAATGAACTTGGAGTAGTTCCTGATATTGTTGATCACATGCCATTGTATTGTGATAACAATAGAGCCATTGCGAAAGCGAAGGATCTAAGGTCTCATCAATGATCCAAACATGTATTAAGGTGGTATAATCTCATCAGAGAGATAATACATAGAAATGAGGTAAAGAGAAGAACAAATTCCCGCATTTAACAATATTGCAGATCCATTGACAAAGAGTTGTCATAGCATAAACATGATCGTCATGTAGACTTATGATATTGGATACATAAGTGATTGGATCTAGTGCAAGTGGGAGTTTGTAAGTATTATGCCCTAGATCCAATCAACTTTGGACATAAATACTTTTGATATATAATTAATGCAATTTAATAGCAGATCTATTATTTAATTAATAGACAGTTAAATAAATAATAGAGTCTGTAGATTCAAATCTCCGTAATTTGTTAATCACAAGAAGTTGTAATTGTGAGATTCAAATTACATCTGATTGAATCTTAAATCATCCGTGATCGTAAGTAATAACGAGATACGGATATCGTTATTACGGATAGACTATCACGTGTGGCATTTCTTACTTATAAAGTGAGTAGCTGATCTCACAAGCTAAAGTGTGGTGACACTTATATGACACTTAAATGAATACGTGAATGTTTTGTTGTAGAACAAAACATTGGAGACCCGCCAAGAGATTCCACATGGATAACTATCTGAGTGTCAGTGGTTAATCTCTAACGTTCGATAGTGGAATTGGTCGTTTGACTTGAGGTCGTCATGGTACCTTATATGAGGACAGTCATACTTTAGCGGTGTTGGATGTTGCTCTGCAAAGAGCGGCTAATATGACATCGTTCGGGTACGTCAAGAATTTTATGAAGGTTATGATTGACCAATAAATGATTCGTTACTCTTAGATAGTAGGAGATTATGATCTGCGTTTCATTCAATTAAATCGATAACGAGGTGTATCATAAGTCGAAAAGGAATTTTCGATTTATATTGACTTAATAGTGGAGTGAAAGATATGATCGATATTCGAGATTGACATAATTCCATATCTTGTAACTGATCGGATCATATTGACAAAGGGATTATAGTTTCACGGTAAATGAACGAGTTTGGTTTTGTCATATCACATGACATTTCCCGTCACATGTATTGCCCTAACACATTGTTAGATGTTAATCTGGGACATCGAGTGTGAATTGGTGAAAAATTAAAAGGGTGTTTTAATTTATCAATTTTGATTAGATCAAAATAATATTTCATGTCGTTAGGCACCGTGATCGGGAACCTGATGGGTCACACACAAAAGAGAATTGAAAGATTACAATTTGTCAGTTAATTAATTTAACAATCGTTTGATAAATTAATTAATTGGGTTGGTTATTTATAGGTCCGAATTAATTAATTGAATTAATTAATTCACGGATCAGATTTAATTAAATAGATTAATTAAATATTAGACCAGACCAGGCCAAACCCGTTTGGGCTTATAGAAATATATGACTAGGGTTTTCAATCCATATGATTTTTCTCATAATTATTCTTGCTAGCACAAGAGGAGAAAACCCTGGTAGTTGCAATTTTGTTCTCTGTGTAGATCACCGTTGGAGGCTGGACAATTGGACAGCTGTGGATGGCGAATCAATATTGTAGGAAAAAAAGAAAAGCAAAATGTTGCAGAATTTTTCAGAGATACAATCTTTATCATGATTTCTATCTAAACACAAAGGGATTCTCGGTGGGAATCGAAATAATTTTAATTTTTCGCTGTGCATGTATAAGTAGATTCCCAACATTAATTACACAAACAATAACTAACCTTTTTCTACATTGTATGCAATTTATTTTTTCAAACCTTTTTGTGCAAATTCTACGATGCTGGACAACAATCCCGTAAAATTAAATTTAATGTCTAATGCGTTTATTTAAACTAACAAAACGCAGACAAAACACAAACATTCACAACTTATTCATGGGTCATCACCATAATTAGATATCAAAGACTTAAGGTATATAGACGGAAAGAGGCCTTCTTGAGACTTCAGTTGTGGTAGGGCATCGATGGAAGGAGGACAGGTCTGTGCTGGTCACTTTGCAGTGGTGCACAATCAGAGCAAGGTTAGAACTTTTTTGATATCAATCAGAACTAATTAGTTTCCTCACCATATTAGATTATTAGGTACAAAAACTTATCACTAAAGCTAGTGATGAAATTAAGAAAAGGAGATGACACACGTTCAAACATGCATTTCAAATAATATGTAGCTGAAAGCGAATGATGTGAATTATAAGTGATGGTGGGGATGTCCAGCACAAGGACTCTAGAACTCACTACTAAAAAGTAGTAAGAAATCAATGTGAATGTGAGAAAGTAAACCTACAAGTTGATCCAACCAAAGACCTTTTTCTCCACAATTTTTGAAAAACAATACTATGTGGAAATTTACAGGGATGAATAAGACCAAAAAATTCTTGGAAAATAGCAGTCTGCCTTAGTAATGCACCTTATTCTAACTAGTTCCTGTTAAATATGTGTCTCAAAATTTGGCAATCTTGGGTTTTGGAAAGAAATCTTGTTAGAGCCATATGGTTTTAGGAAATAATCAATAGGATTCAAGAAATATGGAAAGAATCAATTGGATTCCAATATTAGGAATGAAACAATTTGAAATCATGAAGAAAGGAAAGAAAAATGTTGAACACGTGACACGTCTTTTTCTTAATTTTTTTCCTAATTTTATATTTTTCCTAGTTTTAGAGTTTGACTCGTGTACTATAAATACGTGGCTCCTCTTTCAGTTTAATTGAAGCCAATTGCCGTAATTCTCTCATTTCATTGTGATTGAATAAAATAACAGTGTTCCTTTGCCAGTTCCCTTTTATTTTACATCTTTTACTTTAATCTTGTTCTTGGTTATTTTGTGATCTTTATTTATACTTCATATTGGGTTCATTAAATCTCAATTCTTGAGTTGTCTTCATCGGTCCCAACAAGTGTTATCAGAGCAAGGTTGCAAGTTCTTCGTGATTTGATTGAGGTTTTCAGAGATGGCTTCGATGAAGTATGATATTCCGCTACTGGATCGCAATACAAGGTTTACGCTGTGGCAAGTAAAGATGAGGGCTATGTTGACGCAGATGGAACTTGATGATGCTTTGCTGGATTTTGAGAAGATTCCAGCAAAATTGGTCTATGGAGGAGAAGCAACAGAAGGATATGAAGGCTACATCATTGATTCATCTTCATTTGTCCAACAATATACTGCAGAATGTCTTGAAAGAGAAGATAGCGGCTGCTTTGTGGCTCAAATTGGAACAGTTGTGCATGACAAAGAGTCTGACGAACGAACTGACTCTAAAACAGAAGCTGTATTCCCATCGCATGGTGGAGGGAGGGTCAATACAGGACCACATTGCTGTGTTCAAGGAGATTGTTATAGATCTGGAGACGTTGGAGATAAAATGTGATGAAGAGGATCTGGCCTTGATCCTTTTATGTTCGCTACCCAGTTCTTTTTCATCGTTTCGTGGTACTATTTTGTATAGTCGTGACACGCTTACCATTGAGGAGGTATATGAAACTCTGTTCTCAGAGGAGAGGATGGAGTTGTTGGTTAGAAATCCTACATCTAGGGGTGGGATGCTCTTGTTACTCATGGTGATCGACGGAGGGGTAGATCGAAGGTGAGGTACAACAATGTGTATTGTTATTACTGTAAGAAGAAAGGACACATCAAGAAAGATTGTGATAATTTGCAGGGTAAAGGTAATTTACATACAAATCATTCGGGGCAATCTTGTAATTCAGATGAAACCAATGTAGTTGAAAATTTTTCTGATGATGGAGATGTGATGTTGGCTATATCTAATGGGGAATCCAAACCTGAGGAGTGGATTCTGGATTCTGCATGTTCGTATCATATGTGTCCTAATAGGGCATTATTCCAGACATATCAGCCGATGAAGTAAGGTGGAATTGTCATGGGAAACAACCAATCTTGTTGGGTTGCAAAAATCGATCGGGTTAGATTGAGGCTACAAGATGGGACAGTGAGGACAATTGATCAGGTTCTCCATGTTCCAGACTTGAAAAAGAATCTCATATCGTTGAGTACCCTGGATGCAAAAGAGTATAAATTTTCTGGTGGAGGTAGAGTCCTGAAGGTTCAGAAAGGTGTTCGGGTTGTACTGGATGGATAGATGAGATCCCAGCTGTACATTTTGCAGGGAAGCGCAGAACCAGTTCAGAGACATTTGAACAAGTTTAGTACCGTGGTGAAAATTCAGTTTGGTACATTACCTCTTGTGTTAGGCTCTGGGTCAGTTTCGAACTTTGCTCGTGGGAGTGTTGGTGATTCTGCTTTGCCACCAATTTCAGCAAATACACTTTGTTCTTACTAGTGGACTCATGGAGCATAGGTTTAGTGGTGTCAATAATGTCTGTAATGCTTTAGGGATAGTTGAAAGTGACATTTCTAGCAAGGGGCCTTCTGATCGTGCATTTGGTGTGGTTTCTGCTATAGGGTGTGCTTCGACCCTGTCTAGTGATTATTAATTCTAGGTGAAATTTTGGGAACCTAGGTTTGGGTTCGGGTGTTACTTGTGGACGTCGGGTGGGGGAACATGGTCTCGTGGAGAGTTTGGTTACTGCGTTGAGGAGTTTGGTTATTCTGATGCAGATGGATCATTTCTCAAGGTGGAGAAATTTGGAGCATCTTTCATTGCACAGGAATTTCTAGTGAAGGTGGAGATTGTTAAATATGTGTCTCGAAATTTGACAAGAATTTGGCAATCTTGGGTTTTGGAAAGAAATCTTGTTGGAGCCATATGGTTTTAGGAAATAATCAATAGGATTCAAGAAATAGGAAAAGAATCAATTGGAATCCAAGATTAGGAAGGAAACAATTTGAAACTGTGAAGAAAGGAAAGAAAATTGTCAAACACGTGACACGTCTTTTTCTTTTACGTGATTTTCTTTACGTGATTTTTTCCTAATTTTTCGGGATTACCTAGTTTTAGAGTTTGACTCGTATACTATAAATATGTGGCTCCTCTTTCAGTTTAGTTGAAGTCAATTGCTGTAATTCTCTCTTTTCATAGTGATTGAATAAAATAACATCGTTCCTCTACCAGTTCCATTTTATTTTGCACCTTTTACTTTAATCTTGTTCTTGGTTATTTTGTAATCTTTATTTATACTTCATATTGAGTTCATCAAATTTCAATTCTTGTGTTGTCTTCATCGGTCCCAACAGTTCCAACTTCCAAATGAAAGTTTGATCCTTAGAAGCGTGTCTCTCATCTTTTATAAAGTTCAATAAGTTGAGACTTATTTGTCCCTATACTTAGTATAATTTATAGGAAACTGAGAAGATTATGTTTTCACTTAACTACACATTCATATAAAAATTAACAGGATCAAGTTGAGATTTAATAACTATGACAAGAATAGTAGAACACGTAGAAATTCATTTACACAATGGTAATGAAAGTTGTTTAATTGCTTCTATAACAGTAATGTCAGCGATGACTTCATATAAGTAGCCTCTCACAAGAGACATATAATCACATCTTTAAGCTGTCTTAGGTCTTAGAAATTATATTACACACTTGAGGTAATTTAATGATTCTTAACAATTCCATAGACACTATGCAGTCTGCATTGCTAGTCTAGAATATCAACGTTAATCTAAGTAAATTCTTTCAATTGTTCCTTCTAACACAGCCCATAGAATTTAAATACGTTAATGATCGGGAGGTTTACTCTAAAATTTATCTTCAAACAAATGTCATTCTGAATTCCAACTTCCCCAATCTATAATTGTTTTGACAGAAAGAAGAGATACATAAGTATAGAAGTCCATAAACACATTGTTGCATCAAATAGCCACATAACATTAATGATCCATCCATTAAATTGGTATAATTTGATTATTATTCTGGTTTTATTGATTAAGGCATTAAGCTACTGCTATTTTTTTCCTCTTGAAATATTTTACAGTCGCGCTACGCGTGTAGAACCAATCTCACAGAGGGTTCACAGAATCATGTGGCAAGTGGGCCATTTTTCTAAAAAGTATTACTAATAAAGGCAAAAGGAAAAGGAAAAATGGAAATGCATTATGTCTGTACTGTAATCCCAATTCTTTCTCCATTTGGAACCCTAGAAATTGATATCACGTGAAGGGGAATCTCCAGTTCAACTCTGTCCAGCGCCGCACTCATCCCCAGCTTCGCCCATTGCCTCAGTCCACAACCCACAACCGTCGTGACATGCATCGATCTTTGAGGTGACGATAATTACTTGGAGAACACTGTATGTCCTTAAATTTGTAGACACGAAGTAAGTTTCTTTCTAATCTCATTCAGTTTGTGAAATCAATATCCTAAGTTATTTGCATATTCATAATGGAAATGATACTTAGTTATTTGCATATTCATAATGTGCAATCGGCATAGACAGTGGCTGCTCTCTCAGGAATCCGATGGGTGTGAGTGGGCTTGAATTGGGAGATCTTGGCTTCAATTGGTCCACGGTTTGAACTGTGAAATGGGGTGCAATTGAATTTTGTTTGGATATTATTGATAAAACTGTACAAGAAAATAAGAATGCATTTATAATGCATGGACATTAATGGAAGTGTAGGGAATTTACTTAAACATGTACAGCGAAATTTAATAAATTTCAATTTTCATTCAGGATTCAGCTTTGTATTTAGATAAAAACTGTGATAAGAAATATTCCTTTACTTGTAATTTGCAAACTCCTTCGCGTTATTCTTTTCCAGCAGCTTGAATTTGCCTCCCACAGCTGTCCAATTGTTCAGCCTCCAATGAAATCCACACAGAGAATAGACTGCAACTGTTAGGGTTTCTCTTTTGTGCCAGCAAGAATAATGAAAACCTTATGGATCTCAAATCCTAGCTGTGTATATATATAAACCCAAGCGGACCCGGCCCGGTCCGGTCCAATATTTAATTAATCCAATTAATTAAACCCGATCCGTGAATTAATTAATCCAATTAATTAATTCGGGATTATAAATAACAAATTCAATTAATTAATTTATCCAACGATTGTTAAATTAACCAATTGACAATTTGCAATCTTCCAATTCTCTTTTGTGTGCGACCCATTAGGTTCCCGACCACGATGCCTAACGTCGTGAAACATTTTTTTGATCTAATCAAAATTGATAAATTAATACACCCTTTTAATTTATCGTCAATTCACACTCGCCGTCCCTGATTGACATCTAGCAATGTGTCAGGGCAATACATGTGACGGGAAATGTCACGTGGTATGACAAAACCAAATTCGTTCGTTTATCGTGAAATTATTATCCCTTCGTCAATATGATCCGATCAATTACGAGATATGGAATTGTGTCAATCTCGATCATTGATCATATCTTTCACTCCACTATTAAGTCAACATAAATCGAAAACTCCTTTTCGACTTATGAGTACACTTTGGCCAAGGATTTCATCATCGACTTAATTGAATGAAATGCAGATCATAATCTTCTACTATCTAAGAGTGACGAATCCTTTATTGATCAATCACAACCTTCATACGATTCTTGACGTACCCGAACAATGTCGTATTAGCGGCCTCTTTCAGAGCAACATCCAACACCGCCAAAGTATGATTGTCCTCATATAAGGTATCATGACGACCTCAAATCAAAGGACCAATTCTACTACCGAACGTTAGAGATTAGCAACTGACACTCAGATAGTTATCCATGTGGAATCTCTTAGCGGGTCTCCAATGTTTTGTTCTATAACAAAACATCCACGTGTTCATTTAAGTGTCACCACACTTTAGATCGTGAGATCTGCTACTTACTTCACAAGTAAGAAATGCCACACGTGATGGTCTAACTGTATTAACGATATCCGTATCTCGTTACTACTTACGACCATGATTTATTCAAGATCCAATTATATGTAATTTGTATCTCACAATCACAACTCCTTGTGATTAACAGATTACCTAAAAATTGGATCTTCGGATTCTATTATTTAATATTATTTATTACAAAATTAATTTAAATAAATAATAGATCGCCAAAATCAAATGCATTAAATATATTAAAAGCGTTTACAACCTAAATCGATTGGATCTAGGGCATAACACTTACAGGAAGTACTCGCGATTTGTAGTACTACGTCATCAGGCTTTCGTAATCAATAGAATAATATATGCATTGGATGAAAGATTGTTGGAGGCATATGCATTGTTATTTAGAATCTATGAAAAAGGTTGGATTGGCTGAGATAGAGAACTTTGAAAACTAAGGGATTGATCTAGAATTTTTCTTCCTGATTTTATTTGCTGATTTTCTGTCCAGGATGGGAGGACAGAATGCTAGTGTTTGTCATGGCTATAGAAGCATGAAGCACTTCTTTAGGGATTAACCGATAAAACGATGATGTCCATGGTGTGCATAAGGATTGCAGAAATGTTTTGAGGTTGAACGCGAGACTAATAACAGAGGACGATTATTCAAAACCTGCAGTAATAATTGTGGAATTTTGATTGGGTTGTGAATGAAGAATCAAGCGATGAATCAAATAATATTAATGAGTCAATTAATCCTGCACCCATCAAAGAAGTTGAAGATTTGCCAACCATGTTCGATAGTCTAGCTCAAATAGCTGAAAAATGAGACATTGAGATTTCATTGAACGTGACATTCTGTAAGGAAAGCGAAGCACGGACGTGAATAGCAAAGGAGAAGGCCATGATTCATGTGTATAGAAAGACTGGGATTTGCTGTTTTTTAAACTATGTGTTTTTTGTTGGAAACTATGATCCTTTAATGGCACGGTAGACTTATATTTTGTAGAGATAACTTTTGCTCTTGCCGTATGGTAGTCTTCAGTTATTTTCAATGATAGTTTGTAAGGATTTCATGACTGCTATGGGTATGGGCCCCTTCTTCTTCTATGGCTATTAGTTTATGTTGTGAAATGCTTGTAACTCTTCATGGAAGAGAACGAATGAAGTTAAAAATTACTGGATGTCACTTGGAATTTGTGGACAATGCTGTTGATGGCAAGATATCTCTTGGATGTGATAATTTTATAGACTAGCGTACATGTACAGCTCTTATATGTTTTTAGCAGTTCTGGGAGGTTGATAATTATGTTTTCACCCCATGTGCTTAAATTAGGTCTGGACATTTTAGTTTGGCCTAAGTCAGTTGATTATTGTGACAATGAAACACTGCCTTAGCTTTCCCGTTGAACACAGCATTACATCATTTCTTTTCATATCTGATGGTGCAAGCATTGTTTACTGGTGAACTATTGCTTGTGGTTTCTATAATAAGTGAGAACTCATATGAAACCATATCCAACAATAGCCAATGGAATGTAAAGATTTTATATACTTCATAGAAGTGTTCGAACCCAAAATAGTACAGACAACACTAACTTGAAAAAGAAAATATGAAAAAAATAGTGAGCATAAAAAGGTTCCTCCAGATTTTTGCATTACGGTGTTCGGCCACCAAAGGAATCTTTTCTTAATAGTTCAACCGTCACGTCACTTGTTGTATGAGCTTCCTTTATCGTTGTGAACATACATCACGGCCGATTATGGGGGGCATTGGAAGGATTAGCAATGTATGAAGCTCTGGGGGAAGAATCTATGGCATTTACCTGATAATAAAAACAACAACACAATGGAAAGCTGTTGGTTTTGCTCTTTGAATAAAGTCCCAGTACAGGAAAACCCATATAAGTCCACCGTCAATAAACTATGCATAAAAAATATGGGGTGGCAGACTGGCAAAACTTTCAACCGGCCCTTTTTATGAGTACAAAAAAGTAAATTTGTAACATATGTTTTATCCAATAAAAACATCAGGTAAGTGCTGCACCTACACAAAATTAAGACTCCAAAGCCCAAAAGACTCACATTACGTGGAACGGGAAAGAGGTAGGATATGCTCAATTTTCCAAGGAAGAGATTCTTATCAAAAATTAACAATAATATTAGAGTACTTTAACTATAGTTTTAAAATTCCCATTGATCAAATCTCTTTGTCAAACTTAGCTAATCAAAAGTACAGCTAGAAATATTAAACAGACTATATATTATACGGAGGTAAGTGATATAAACATGGAGTATAATTGGGATCTCGATTACCAAAAATTAAAAAAGAGCCAAGCATAACTAAAAAAAAACATCGTATGTAAAGGTCATAAAATAAGAAATTAAGGAAAAACTTGTACCTCGACAAAATTGAACACCCATCTGATCCAATCCAATAGCCGTGGCACCTGGCTGTGGTAAATATGGCCGACCAAAGTATGGACCAGAAGAACCTAACGTGCAATATGGCAGTAAAGTGTGTTCACCTTGCTTTTTGAATGTGATGTTAGTAGATGACGGGGGCATCAAAGTAGATGAAGGAAATTGGTGGGTAAACACTTGGCTTTCTATGTCACCCTACATCAAATAATAACATGAATACAACTTCAAAAAAGCGTACAATTAAATAAAATCTATATACTAACCAACAACAATTGTGAAAATGAGAATGGAGTCGGCTGCGAACATTGAACTTGTGGAGTGAAATGGACAACTGGTGCAGCGGCATCTATATCAACATGAATATCTCTTTGTCTCTTTTCTCTGCATTTAGTCGAAGTACCTTGCATATACATCGAACCGTAAACGAATTGGTAGTGGATGTCCTTTGTGGCTGAAAAGGTTAATAGACCAACATACCTTTGCTTTTTTTGAAGTTGAGTCCAATGGGCTTTTTTCCGTAGTTTCCATGAAGCTTCCATGATTTGGGATCTAATATGCTCGCTCCAATAGTATTTTGTGAATCAAAGTACATTGACTTGCTATATGAAAAGTTGCCTGGGAAAGAACATCGCTACCACTACTAGACTTCGAAGACCTTAGCTCTGCAGCTTGACATTTTATCCGCTCCATTATTGCATGTGCTCGCCTTTCATCGTTTGCAGCAAGGTCTGCCACCTCTGAAAATGCCTAACACATATCATCGTACATCATCTATTCAAGAGTACTAACTAGCCCATCATAGTTCACTGCAACCTTTTGTGTGGGCTCTACTAATATCTTTCCTCTATCTTCGCACTATGCATTTCTTTGGCATTCTAATGACATCATTTCGATCTAAGACTGTGATCGCATGCATACAAATAATTCCATGAAACTCAAACAGATGGTAGCTACAAATAACTTTACATGTCTTGTTCCGATAAGAGAAAATGAACGTTTTTTCTTCTTGCCACTGGGACATGTAACAGACTCTCGAACCTCATATGTCGTCCCAAAATAACCATCTGAAACTGAAATGACATCGCAATAAACTTCCCTGTGAACTCATCTTGCACTTTCTTGAACTTTGAAATAATGTAAACTGATTGAAATTTGCATCTCCATTTCAAATGTTGTTGCGCACGGTATAAATTGCGAGTATGACTTGAAATCAGCCTGAAACTCCTTTTCGACCTTACTCCGTAGTGCCCTTTCGTACCATTCGGCAAACTGCTTTAATGAGGTCTTCGAATAGATATATCCGTCGAAGAATGCATTCATACTCTCATATCATTACGTCGTGGACATTCCTACCTAGAAATGGTCTAAAAAAAGCAAGTTACTTAACGACGTCTCTTCTCATACAAGCCTGACAACAAATCATTATCGTGCAAGTCAAACCTATCGATCATAGCCATCTAGCCTTTTTCGAATTCATCATCAATCTATGAATCGTATACTAATCCATGCATACATGAAAATATTGAACTTTTATCAATGTGATAGCCAAACTTTTCTGGAAACTTCTTGATGATGTGCAACAAACACCATTTGTGCTTTGTACTCGGAAAGACAATCTCAATCGCATTTTGCATGGCCTTATCTTGATTAGTAATTATTCTATGGGAAGGTTACCCATGCATGCACTGGAGCCATGTCCTAAACAGCCACACAAACGTGCGTGTATTCTCATTTGATAACAAACCACAGCTAAGCAGTGTTGATTGTCTATGATGATTCACTCCAATAAAAGGTGTAAACAACATGTCATACTTATTCGTGAGATACTAATGTCAAATGTGACAACATCACTGAACTCTTTGTATGCTTGCATGGACCTATTATATGCCCAAAATACATTTTCGGGCCGTGACTTATCATCCAAATCTATACTAAAGTAGAATCTTGGGCACCTTGCTTGCATCCTCGAAATGTATGATTGTAGAGCTGCAGCATCCCCTTCTCCAAGTCATAACGTCTCACTTGTTCGATATAGTTTTGACAATCTCTCTCAACATACGTCATATCCTCGTACCCACCTGCTTCTACAACTGTGAAATTGAAACTTTTGTGCAAAGAAATTCTTGCCATATCGTTCAATTCAAGCTTCCTTTTCACAATTGCACTCATTTCGCGGTTGCATTGATACAACCTAGACTTGGAAGAACTAGTGTTATGATTGTGTTCCAAGTGGACAGTGTTAATTCCCCATCTTCGAAGGTTATTTGTAGATGTAGATATCCTAGCTTTACAATTTGTTTGACTTGTTGGTTGTGGCTTCAAACAATGGTTGTATTACTGTCCGTTTGGCCTTCACGACTACATGTGAACGTCACATATCTAATCACGCCATCGTTGTTCTTTTTTGAATTCCTTCTCCTCATAGAAAAGCCAACGGTGTAAGCATATCTTTTATAGAAATCAAACAACTCTTTTTCATTCGTGAATATCATGCCTACCTCCGACACAAACTCTCCATCTCTTCCTAACTTTTCGTTGTCACAACGTTGCTGTTGTCTACAACTCTCCAAATAATTAACAATGTTCAGCCACATGAAAACCAAATACAGCACAACAACTATATATGGAAATTTTGACTTGAAATTTCTGTAAAACAAACATTTCTTACATGACATTTGATGAAAAAAGTTGATGAAAAATTTTAATTACTGCCCCTTCGGCTAATATATTCTCCACAAGGAAGCATCATTAATTTCGCAATTTTAAATATCGTATTCTCATTGGAAATGGATATTTAGTTACATAATCTACACGAAATTTGATGAAAAATTCCTACACAAAAATTGGATTGTTTAGTCCTTATAGAGAAATATTGGTTCTTTTAGTTCACAATTCCAGAATACAATCCTGCACAGATTCTTGCATCTACGAAGTTGAATAAAAATTGAAACATTAAACATTAAAATTGAACACTACTACACATATCTACAAAGGGTGGGGATCATCGCAAATGGGTCGTGATTGGAAAGTACTTTTTGAACGGAAAATGCACAATGTGCCGTGGAAAACAAACTCCGATGGCGTTCGGTCAGAGAAGAGGACACGTGGGATGATTAGCTGTTGTATGATTTTCTCTATTTTTGGAGCGCCAGAAAAATGCTGAGCGTGAGCTCTTTCCTCTCTCTTTAGGTCTTCTATTTGGGAAAAGAAGAAGGAAAATGACATTTCCCTCCCATTTCTCCACTTTTTTCCCGTCTACAGTTTTCCTTCCATTCTCCCATTTTTTATTCAAGACACACTGGCCATTTTTAAACTCTTGTACAAGCTCTATGAAAGTCATTATATACGCCCAGCTTTTTCCAATATTTTAATAATGGGATGCCAGGCTGTAGTGCAGACAATCTCTGACATATAATGTCATACTGTTCATGAAATTATCACATCTTTAAGAATGAACGAGTTGCAATCATTATTCAACATGATTGATCACAAATTATGTCTCCTCGGTACCTGAAATTGTTTGACAATTACAAAACAAATATTACACAAAAGAATTATGGTACACAAACAAGCTAAAATAAAAGTTTAAAAATAGGGTGTACATGTATAAACACATGATTGGTCTGTTTAAAAAAATGAAAACAACAAACACCCAATCATCTGGTACCAAGTTAATCTATTTTTTTCTTATCTTTGAGCCTGTACAAACATCGTATTCCTACACAAAGTTGCTAATACCTGTTCTTTTCTCCTCCCATTACCTTGAAATTGAGATTTGCCATGGTATCTTATATACCTTCTTTTGATAAAGTTGACCATGAAAGAGAAGACAATGATGTGATGACTCAGGTTTATTATTATTCAACACTTCTCTAACTAATAGCTTCCTCCCACAAAAATCCTATATAAGAAGCATGACTAATTAATGAGCAATGAGAACCACAAAGAGCACAAAAGTGGTCTAATGCATCAAGCTCAAAATGCACTTAACTGTTCCATCCAAAGATATGGCATTCTCAAGTTCCAAAGATGACGAAAAGGAAATGAATCCATACACACTATTCTTTCCAGACTTACGACCATGTAATACTCATGAACTGACCGAAATGAATTTATCAAAATAGGAATTTATTCTTAGAAAAATCCTAATTTAGTAAAACCCTAATTTATGAAAACCCTAATTTCGCTAAATGACTTGATTATGCAAACTATGTGTTTAAATGAAAATAATTGCAAAATGATGATTGGAATGCAAAATTGATTGTATTTAATAAAATTAGAAAACACTAGGATCACAAATTCCTATGTAATAATCACTTGAAACCCTAATTTCACAATCTGACAACACAATTTGACTATTGATGACTCAATGCTCCTAAGTCTATCCAACGCACACTCTCGAGCAATATTGAACCTATTCTTATGTACCACCAGCTTATATTTCTATGACGGATGCATATACATGAGAATGGATGGGGTTTTATGAGCAATTAAAGAATCACGCAGAGCATAGATGTATATTTCTATTCCCTATCGGACCCTACGATGATCTATACCTTGTCAAATCTATTTCACTTCTCTCGAATGTAAGAAATAAATCACTACACATCACATAATCGTCTGCACTCAATCTTGGACAAAATTAACGTATATAAATCATTCAAATAATCACATAAGTGTTTAATTGTCAAATGGCAAAAATTAAAATCCAAAAATCATATTACATAGTTCATCGATCTCCTAGCATGAGAAAACTTAGCCTAACATTGAGAATTTAAAGGAATACATGAATTCTTGAAAATAAAATATC
>NC_036239.1:22584525-22597350 GCF_002742605.1 Olea europaea var. sylvestris
AGTATGACTGTCCTCATATAAGGTATCATGACGACCTCAAATCAAAGGACCAATTCTACTACCGAACGTTAGAGATTAGCAACTGACACTCAGATAGTTATCCATGTGGAATCTCTTAGCGGGTCTCCAATGTTTTGTTCTATAACAAAACATCCACGTGTTCATTTAAGTGTCACCACACTTTAGCTCGTGAGATCAGCTACTTACTTCACAAGTAAGAAATGCCACACGTGATGGTCTAACTGTATTAACGATATCCGTATCTCGTTACTACTTACGACCATGATTTATTCAAGATCCAATTATATGTAATTTGTATCTCACAATCACAACTCCTTGTGATTAACAGATTACCTAAAAATTGGATCTTCGGATTCTATTATTTAATATTATTTATTACAAAATTAATTTAAATAAATAATAGATCGCCAAAATCAAATGCATTAAATATATTAAAAGCGTTTACAACCTAAATCGATTGGATCTAGGGCATAACACTTACAGGAAGTACTCGCGATTTGTAGTACTACGTCATCAGGCTTTCGTAATCAATAGAATAATATATGCATTGGATGAAAGATTGTTGGAGGCATATGCATTGTTATTTAGAATCTATGAAAAAGGTTGGATTGGCTGAGATAGAGAACTTTGAAAACTAAGGGATTGATCTAGAATTTTTCTTCCTGATTTTATTTGCTGATTTTCTGTCCAGGATGGGAGGACAGAATGCTGGTGTTTGTCATGGCTATAGAAGCATGAAGCACTTCTTTAGGGATTAACCGATAAAACGATGATGTCCATGGTGTGCATAAGGATTGCAGAAATGTTTTGAGGTTGAACGCGAGACTAATAACAGAGGACGATTATTCAAAACCTGCAGTAATAATTGTGGAATTTTGATTGGGTTGTGAATGAAGAATCAAGCGATGAATCAAATAATATTAATGAGTCAATTAATCCTGCACCCATCAAAGAAGTTGAAGATTTGCCAACCATGTTCGATAGTCTAGCTCAAATAGCTGAAAAATGAGACATTGAGATTTCATTGAACGTGACATTCTGTAAGGAAAAGCGAAGCACGGACGTGAACAGCAAAGGAGAAGGCCATGATTCATGTGTATAGAAAGACTGGGATTTGCTGTTTTTTAAACTATGTGTTTTTTGTTGGAAACTATGATCCTTTAATGGCACGGTAGACTTATATTTTGTAGAGATAACTTTTGCTCTTGCCGTATGGTAGTCTTCAGTTATTTTCAATGATAGTTTGTAAGGATTTCATGACTGCTATGGGTATGGGCCCCTTCTTCTTCTATGGCTATTAGTTTATGTTGTGAAATGCTTGTAACTCTTCATGGAAGAGAACGAATGAAGTTAAAAATTACTGGATGTCACTTGGAATTTGTGGACAATGCTGTTGATGGCAAGATATCTCTTGGATGTGATAATTTTATAGACTAGCGTACATGTACAGCTCTTATATGTTTTTAGCAGTTCTGGGAGGTTGATAATTATGTTTTCACCCCATGTGCTTAAATTAGGTCTGGACATTTTAGTTTGGCCTAAGTCAGTTGATTATTGTGACAATGAAACACTGCCTTAGCTTTCCCGTTGAACACAGCATTACATCATTTCTTTTCATATCTGATGGTGCAAGCATTGTTTACTGGTGAACTATTGCTTGTGGTTTCTATAATAAGTGAGAACTCATATGAAACCATATCCAACAATAGCCAATGGAATGTAAAGATTTTATATACTTCATAGAAGTGTTCGAACCCAAAATAGTACAGACAACACTAACTTGAAAAAGAAAATATGAAAAAAATAGTGAGCATAAAAAGGTTCCTCCAGATTTTTGCATTACGGTGTTCGGCCACCAAAGGAATCTTTTCTTAATAGTTCAACCGTCACGTCACTTGTTGTATGAGCTTCCTTTATCGTTGTGAACATACATCACGGCCGATTATGGGGGGCATTGGAAGGATTAGCAATGTATGAAGCTCTGGGGGAAGAATCTATGGCATTTACCTGATAATAAAAACAACAACACAATGGAAAGCTGTTGGTTTTGCTCTTTGAATAAAGTCCCAGTACAGGAAAACCCATATAAGTCCACCGTCAATAAACTATGCATAAAAAATATGGGGTGGCAGACTGGCAAAACTTTCAACCGGCCCTTTTTATGAGTACAAAAAAGTAAATTTGTAACATATGTTTTATCCAATAAAAACATCAGGTAAGTGCTGCACCTACACAAAATTAAGACTCCAAAGCCCAAAAGACTCACATTACGTGGAACGGGAAAGAGGTAGGATATGCTCAATTTTCCAAGGAAGAGATTCTTATCAAAAATTAACAATAATATTAGAGTACTTTAACTATAGTTTTAAAATTCCCATTGATCAAATCTCTTTGTCAAACTTAGCTAATCAAAAGTACAGCTAGAAATATTAAACAGACTATATATTATACGGAGGTAAGTGATATAAACATGGAGTATAATTGGGATCTCGATTACCAAAAATTAAAAAAGAGCCAAGCATAACTAAAAAAAAACATCGTATGTAAAGGTCATAAAATAAGAAATTAAGGAAAAACTTGTACCTCGACAAAATTGAACACCCATCTGATCCAATCCAATAGCCGTGGCACCTGGCTGTGGTAAATATGGCCGACCAAAGTATGGACCAGAAGAACCTAACGTGCAATATGGCAGTAAAGTGTGTTCACCTTGCTTTTTGAATGTGATGTTAGTAGATGACGGGGGCATCAAAGTAGATGAAGGAAATTGGTGGGTAAACACTTGGCTTTCTATGTCACCCTACATCAAATAATAACATGAATACAACTTCAAAAAAGCGTACAATTAAATAAAATCTATATACTAACCAACAACAATTGTGAAAATGAGAATGGAGTCGGCTGCGAACATTGAACTTGTGGAGTGAAATGGACAACTGGTGCAGCGGCATCTATATCAACATGAATATCTCTTTGTCTCTTTTCTCTGCATTTAGTCGAAGTACCTTGCATATACATCGAACCGTAAATGAATTGGTAGTGGATGTCCTTTGTGGCTGAAAAGGTTAATAGACCAACATACCTTTGCTTTTTTTGAAGTTGAGTCCAATGGGCTTTTTTCCGTAGTTTCCATGAAGCTTCCATGATTTGGGATCTAATATGCTCGCTCCAATAGTATTTTGTGAATCAAAGTACATTGACTTGCTATATGAAAAGTTGCCTGGGAAAGAACATCGCTACCACTACTAGACTTCGAAGACCTTAGCTCTGCAGCTTGACATTTTATCCGCTCCATTATTGCATGTGCTCGCCTTTCATCGTTTGCAGCAAGGTCTGCCACCTCTGAAAATGCCTAACACATATCATCGTACATCATCTATTCAAGAGTACTAACTAGCCCATCATAGTTCACTGCAACCTTTTGTGTGGGCTCTACTAATATCTTTCCTCTATCTTCGCACTATGCATTTCTTTGGCATTCTAATGACATCATTTCGATCTAAGACTGTGATCGCATGCATACAAATAATTCCATGAAACTCAAACAGATGGTAGCTACAAATAACTTTACATGTCTTGTTCCGATAAGAGAAAATGAACGTTTTTTCTTCTTGCCACTGGGACATGTAACAGACTCTCGAACCTCATATGTCGTCCCAAAATAACCATCTGAAACTGAAATGACATCGCAATAAACTTCCCTGTGAACTCATCTTGCACTTTCTTGAACTTTGAAATAATGTAAACTGATTGAAATTTGCATCTCCATTTCAAATGTTGTTGCGCACGGTATAAATTGCGAGTATGACTTGAAATCAGCCTGAAACTCCTTTTCGACCTTACTCCGTAGTGCCCTTTCGTACCATTCGGCAAACTGCTTTAATGAGGTCTTCGAATAGATATATCCGTCGAAGAATGCATTCATACTCTCATATCATTACGTCGTGGACATTCCTACCTAGAAATGGTCTAAAAAAAGCAAGTTACTTAACGACGTCTCTTCTCATACAAGCCTGACAACAAATCATTATCGTGCAAGTCAAACCTATCGATCATAGCCATCTAGCCTTTTTCGAATTCATCATCAATCTATGAATCGTATACTAATCCATGCATACATGAAAATATTGAACTTTTATCAATGTGATAGCCAAACTTTTCTGGAAACTTCTTGATGATGTGCAACAAACACCATTTGTGCTTTGTACTCGGAAAGACAATCTCAATCGCATTTTGCATGGCCTTATCTTGATTAGTAATCAAAAGCAAAAAGATTGCAGATCTGACAAAAGGTACAATCCTATCACAATTCCTAACCAAACACAATGAGATCTATTGGATGGGAATCGAAACGAATTGGTAGTGGATGTCCTTTGTGGCTGAAAAGGTTAATAGACCAACATACCTTTGCTTTTTTTGAAGTTGATGTAAGTATTATGCCCTAGGTCCAATCGACTTTGGACATAAATACTTTTATATATAATTAATGCAATTAAATGGCAGATCTTGAATTGGTAGTGGATGTCCTTTGTGGCTGAAAAGGTTAATAGACCAACATACCTTTGCTTTTTTTGAAGTTGAGTCCAATGGGCTTTTTTCCGTAGTTTCCATGAAGCTTCCATGATTTGGGATCTAATATGCTCGCTCCAATAGTATTTTGTGAATCAAAGTACATTGACTTGCTATATGAAAAGTTGCCTGGGAAAGAACATCGCTACCACTACTAGACTTCGAAGACCTTAGCTCTGCAGCTTGACATTTTATCCGCTCCATTATTGCATGTGCTCGCCTTTCATCGTTTGCAGCAAGGTCTGCCACCTCTGAAAATGCCTAACACATATCATCGTACATCATCTATTCAAGAGTACTAACTAGCCCATCATAGTTCACTGCAACCTTTTGTGTGGGCTCTACTAATATCTTTCCTCTATCTTCGTACTATGCACTTCTTTGGCATTCTAATGACATCATTTCGATCTAAGACTGTGATCGCATGCATACAAATAATTCCATGAAACTCAAACAGATGGTAGCTACAAATAACTTTACATGTCTTGTTCCGATAAGAGAAAATGAACGTTTTTTCTTCTTGCCACTGGGACATGTAACAGACTCTCGAACCTCATATGTCGTCCCAAAATAACCATCTGAAACTGAAATGACATCGCAATAAACTTCCCTGTGAACTCATCTTGCACTTTCTTGAACTTTGAAATAATGTAAACTGATTGAAATTTGCATCTCCATTTCAAATGTTGTTGCGCACGGTATAAATTGCGAGTATGACTTGAAATCAGCCTGAAACTCCTTTTCGACCTTACTCCGTAGTGCCCTTTCGTACCATTCGGCAAACTGCTTTAATGAGGTCTTCGAATAGATATATCCGTCGAAGAATGCATTCATACTCTCATATCATTACGTCGTGGACATTCCTACCTAGAAATGGTCTAAAAAAAGCAAGTTACTTAACGACGTCTCTTCTCATACAAGCCTGACAACAAATCATTATCGTGCAAGTCAAACCTATCGATCATAGCCATCTAGCCTTTTTCGAATTCATCATCAATCTATGAATCGTATACTAATCCATGCATACATGAAAATATTGAACTTTTATCAATGTGATAGCCAAACTTTTCTGGAAACTTCTTGATGATGTGCAACAAACACCATTTGTGCTTTGTACTCGGAAAGACAATCTCAATCGCATTTTGCATGGCCTTATCTTGATTAGTAATTATTCTATGGGAAGGTTACCCATGCATGCACTGGAGCCATGTCCTAAACAGCCACACAAACGTGCGTGTATTCTCATTTGATAACAAACCACAGCTAAGCAGTGTTGATTGTCTATGATGATTCACTCCAATAAAAGGTGTAAACAACATGTCATACTTATTCGTGAGATACTAATGTCAAATGTGACAACATCACTGAACTCTTTGTATGCTTGCATGGACCTATTATATGCCCAAAATACATTTTCGGGCCGTGACTTATCATCCAAATCTATACTAAAGTAGAATCTTGGGCACCTTGCTTGCATCCTCGAAATGTATGATTGTAGAGCTGCAGCATCCCCTTCTCCAAGTCATAACGTCTCACTTGTTCGATATAGTTTTGACAATCTCTCTCAACATACGTCATATCCTCGTACCCACCTGCTTCTACAACTGTGAAATTGAAACTTTTGTGCAAAGAAATTCTTGCCATATCGTTCAATTCAAGCTTCCTTTTCACAATTGCACTCATTTCGCGGTTGCATTGATACAACCTAGACTTGGAAGAACTAGTGTTATGATTGTGTTCCAAGTGGACAGTGTTAATTCCCCATCTTCGAAGGTTATTTGTAGATGTAGATATCCTAGCTTTACAATTTGTTTGACTTGTTGGTTGTGGCTTCAAACAATGGTTGTATTACTGTCCGTTTGGCCTTCACGACTACATGTGAACGTCACATATCTAATCACGCCATCGTTGTTCTTTTTTGAATTCCTTCTCCTCATAGAAAAGCCAACGGTGTAAGCATATCTTTTATAGAAATCAAACAACTCTTTTTCATTCGTGAATATCATGCCTACCTCCGACACAAACTCTCCATCTCTTCCTAACTTTTCGTTGTCACAACGTTGCTGTTGTCTACAACTCTCCAAATAATTAACAATGTTCAGCCACATGAAAACCAAATACAGCACAACAACTATATATGGAAATTTTGACTTGAAATTTCTGTAAAACAAACATTTCTTACATGACATTTGATGAAAAAAGTTGATGAAAAATTTTAATTACTGCCCCTTCGGCTAATATATTCTCCACAAGGAAGCATCATTAATTTCGCAATTTTAAATATCGTATTCTCATTGGAAATGGATATTTAGTTACATAATCTACACGAAATTTGATGAAAAATTCCTACACAAAAATTGGATTGTTTAGTCCTTATAGAGAAATATTGGTTCTTTTAGTTCACAATTCCAGAATACAATCCTGCACAGATTCTTGCATCTACGAAGTTGAATAAAAATTGAAACATTAAACATTAAAATTGAACACTACTACACATATCTACAAAGGGTGGGGATCATCGCAAATGGGTCGTGATTGGAAAGTACTTTTTGAACGGAAAATGCACAATGTGCCGTGGAAAACAAACTCCGATGGCGTTCGGTCAGAGAAGAGGACACGTGGGATGATTAGCTGTTGTATGATTTTCTCTATTTTTGGAGCGCCAGAAAAATGCTGAGCGTGAGCTCTTTCCTCTCTCTTTAGGTCTTCTATTTGGGAAAAGAAGAAGGAAAATGACATTTCCCTCCCATTTCTCCACTTTTTTCCCGTCTACAGTTTTCCTTCCATTCTCCCATTTTTTATTCAAGACACGTTGGCCATTTTAAAACTCTTGTACAAGCTCTATGAAAGTCATTATATACGCCCAGCTTTTTCCAATATTTTAATAATGGGATGCCAGGCTGTAGTGCAAACAATCTCTGACATATAATGTCATACTGTTCATGAAATTATCACATCTTTAAGAATGAACGAGTTGCAATCATTATTCAACATGATTGATCACAAATTATGTCTCCTCGGTACCTGAAATTGTTTGACAATTACAAAACAAATATTACACAAAAGAATTATGGTACACAAACAAGCTAAAATAAAAGTTTAAAAATAGGGTGTACATGTATAAACACATGATTGGTCTGTTTAAAAAAATGAAAACAACAAACACCCAATCATCTGGTACCAAGTTAATCTATTTTTTTCTTATCTTTGAGCCTGTACAAACATCGTATTCCTACACAAAGTTGCTAATACCTGTTCTTTTCTCCTCCCATTACCTTGAAATTGAGATTTGCCATGGTATCTTATATACCTTCTTTTGATAAAGTTGACCATGAAAGAGAAGACAATGATGTGATGACTCAGGTTTATTATTATTCAACACTTCTCTAACTAATAGCTTCCTCCCACAAAAATCCTATATAAGAAGCATGACTAATTAATGAGCAATGAGAACCACAAAGAGCACAAAAGTGGTCTAATGCATCAAGCTCAAAATGCACTTAACTGTTCCATCCAAAGATATGGCATTCTCAAGTTCCAAAGATGACGAAAAGGAAATGAATCCATACACACTATTCTTTCCAGACTTACGACCATGTAATACTCATGAACTGACCGAAATGAATTTATCAAAATAGGAATTTATTCTTAGAAAAATCCTAATTTAGTAAAACCCTAATTTATGAAAACCCTAATTTCGCTAAATGACTTGATTATGCAAACTATGTGTTTAAATGAAAATAATTGCAAAATGATGATTGGAATGCAAAATTGATTGTATTTAATAAAATTAGAAAACACTAGGATCACAAATTCCTATGTAATAATCACTTGAAACCCTAATTTCACAATTTGACAATACAATTTGACTATTGATGACTCAATGCTCCTAAGTCTATCCAACGCACACTCTCGAGCAATATTGAACCTATTCTTATGTATCAAAAAATAATTGCAAAATGATGATTGGAATGCAAAATTGATTGTATTTAATAAAATTAGAAAACACTAGGATCACAAATTCCTATGTAATAATCACTTGAAACCCTAATTTCACAATCTGACAACACAATTTGACTATTGATGACTCAATGCTCCTAAGTCTATCCAACGCACACTCTCGAGCAATATTGAACCTATTCTTATGTACCACCAGCTTATATTTCTATGACGGATGCATATACATGAGAATGGATGGGGTTTTATGAGCAATTAAAGAATCACGCAGAGCATAGATGTATATTTCTATTCCCTATCGGACCCTACGATGATCTATACCTTGTCAAATCTATTTCACTTCTCTCGAATGTAAGAAATAAATCACTACACATCACATAATCGTCTGCACTCAATCTTGGACAAAATTAACGTATATAAATCATTCAAATAATCACATAAGTGTTTAATTGTCAAATGGCAAAAATTAAAATCCAAAAATCATATTACATAGTTCATCGATCTCCTAGCATGAGAAAACTTAGCCTAACATTGAGAATTTAAAGGAATACATGAATTCTTGAAAATAAAATATCACCGGATATTGAAATTTGATGAAATCTTGATGTTTTTCGTGAAATCTCATGTTGATCTCACTCAATTTGGTCTTCAAGAAGTATTTTGTTTTCCTCCAATGCATTCTAACCCTAACTCTGACAAGTCTAGGCTTTTATATCACGTCCTAATTATCTTCCAATAGAGTTATAACGTAAAAAGGAAACTATAGAATCGACCCAGAATTTTAAACCATGCGACCACATGGTTGATATCAACCATGCGGCCCATGGTTGAACCAAATTTGGGGTTCAAATTCCCTGTTGGGGATTGTGTGGCAGCATGGAAATAACACCATGCGACCGCATGGTTTAATAAACTTTCATTTTTTGCTGTTTTAGTCCCCAAACTCAATCTTCTTGTTTATTGACCTCTTTTCTTCGACTATTTTGTTCCACCATCATATTAACCTCTAATTGGTACTTGGCACTATCAATTCTTTGATTGGTCCTTTGGTTCATCTTTTGGATATTTGTACTTTGGTCCCTGAAGTATCACTTTGATTCATTTTGGTCATTTTTGCTTCTTTTTCTCGTAAATTCCATCAAGTCCATCAACAAACCCTATAATCCAAGAGTTAAACGAATTTAGGTTACATTTCAAACTCTTTGCTCATATTTTAGTCATATTTGTGAGTTATATAAGTGCATAAAAATGCACTTATCAAATCTCTCCAAACTTGAACTGTTGTTTGTCCTCAAACAAGATAGTGACTTAACTCTCAACAAACATAGCTTAATAACCTGCCGTATCTCAAGATTGGAATTCAATAATTAACACAGGAAACAGTTTCAATAGTACAAGAATAAAATCAACCTTTACTTGTCAAATGCAAGACTCACCATGTGTGTGTGAACTCATACCAACATATCAAACTCGTGATTGGTTTAATCCCGACCCCAAAAAGGTCAAATATATCCTCACTTCGCTCGAGAGATACACAACCCCCCAAACTTAGTCTTTTCACTTAATTATCCCGGGATTGTGTTTTAAGTTAAAAGTTTAGGTAACTGTAATCATTACCATCTCTTTGTTTGGATAGTTCTCACTATTACAAGTTCACTATTCCAAGGGCTTCATCCATACTATCGTACCTTGTATTTTTTTTAATTTTTTTATGTCATCTTATCATTTGCTTTCTATATAGCCCATGTAACGAGCTTTGAGCTGATGACTCCTAAATCAGTTGGGCTTAGGGCACCAGGTTTTACATAATTGCAAGCTTATTCACTCGAGTTATAAAGGCTTGATTAGATGAATTTTTATTGACCTCTTTCCCTCTTACTTTCTATATGACCCCTATAACGAGCTTTGGATTTGTGACTCCCAAACCAGCTGGCTTTAGGGCACCAGATTTCGAGATATCTTTAAAGGCTTACTTGCTCAAGTCATACAGGCTTGGAAAGGTGTCATACTTTTATAACCTAGATTCATGCCATTTATTATTTTTCTAGACATTTGGTCTCTAAAATCAACCCCCAATTTAGGACTTTCACCTAGTCTCCATCTCACTTGTCTAGGCAATCTACACAGCATAATTCATGTATGGAGCCCCCACTTATCTCAATGTTCTCCTATAATTGTTAAACCATCTCCAAATTATTCAACAATTTTTAGTTTATGGACCAACATTCATTTATGGTTTAATCTAATCGAGGTTTTCTAGTTTCTCCTTCTTTATTCAAACCCAATCACTCACCTAACATGTATGGTATGAGCGGCGTGCATATGAATGTCAAGTATTACATCAATAAGTATCAGTTAATCAAATGCTGCACCATATCTACAGTTCCTAACACATACCTATTTCAATAATCAGATCATTGCCAGCAAGGCTATCAAACCCATACAGGCATGCAATGAGCTTAATACAGCATATTGATCCAATAATCACTCATCAAGCATACAATAAGCAACTAGTAACAGAAAGTATTGATGGACTATGATCGATTCAAATTGAATTACATTACATGCAATGATTTAGTTTTCAAAACGTGTCACCATACAAAATATGCCACCATCCCCCAAACTTATATAGTACATTGCCCTCAATGTGAAAAGTAAAGGTTTTAAAAAGGCATAATTAGAAATAACAAAATAAGTTAAATAAAACTCCCTTGATCACTGTGGTGGTGGTGACTGATAATTGGATCTCGCAATGTCCTCGCCCGGTGAAGGTGAGAAATGGGCCAAGATCTGCCTTAGTAGGTCCGACTGCTTGACTTGCTCTGCTTGCATAGCACTCATCATGCTACTCTGTGCTCTAGCTTTTCCCTCTATGCTACGCATTCGATCCCAAGTGTCATTTACCCTTATCTGTATGCCATCCACTCTACCCACATATACACTCAGTCGCTCATTCATAGTCTCCATCTCCTTACTAGTTGATCGGGCCTCCTAATAAGCAGACTGCTTCATGGTTTGAGTAGTACTGATATCACATAGGGCTATCTGCATGTCGGTCGTCAAAGCCCCTAGTGCTTGCTGGATACCTTGTATGTCGTGGTTGGTTCTCATGAGAGTCGCAAACATCTGATGCAATAGCTATGTATCAGCTCCCATCTGTGGTGGTGGTGGTGCTTGGGGCATCTCAACATCATCGGGTCCCTAGCCTTGTGTAGCCTGTTGCTGTCTTCATCGCTCTCTCTTGTTCGTCCCGATATCTTATCTGAGCTCTCCATGGTTTGAGTAGTACTGATATCACATAGGGCTATCTGCATGTCGATCGTCAAAGCCCCTAGTGCTTGCTGGATACCCTGTATGTCGTGGTTGGTTCTCATGAGAGTCGCAAACATCTGATGCAATAGCTATGTATCAGCTCCCATCTGTGGTGGTGGTGGTGCTTGGGGCATCTCAACATCATCGGGTCCCTAGCCTTGTGTAGCCTGTTGCTGTCTTCATCGCTCTCTCTTGTTCGTCCCGATATCTTATCTGAGCTCGCTCTTGAGCCTCAAATGTAGTATACTTTTTTGAAGGGTTGGGTTTTTCAGGTACCTCCTCTGGCAAGATTGTAATGCCCATAGCCTGGCATATGTCGTTGATGAGGCTGGGGAAGACCAAAGTGGTACGCTGATCTCGCCAAGTGCCCAAGGTGTGGATTTGATTGTAGATAAGGGTGGCAAGGTCTATTTTGCAACCTCGAACTAGATGTAAACAAAGCCTACTATTTGATTAGGAAATGTGGTTCTGCGTGATGTGGGCTCGATGATGTAGCTATGAAGAGCCATAGAATGGCTATGTACGGTGTGAGTTCAATATGATACCACTCAACCCCTGGAAGTACAGAAAGATTTATCTTATGAGGAACTACCGATTAAAATACTGGATTGAAAGGTGCATAAATTACGGAACAAGGAGATTTAACTGGTCAAAGTGCAATGGAATAATCATGGAGTAGAAGAATTTATTTGGAAAAGAGAAAAAGAAGTCAAAGATAAATATCCGACACTTTTTGCAAATCCATAAGGTAAATTTCGAGGACGAAATTTTATTTAAGGTGTAAGAGATGTAGAAGCCCGAGAAATGAAATGAAATGAAGCTATTATTTTGTGATGATTTAGCATCACGAGCCCAGCTCATTCAAGAAACGAGTTATGGAAGCTTAACCCATTTAAGATTTTAAAAGCCCAAGCCATAAGTTAATTAAAGACCCAACAATTTAAGAGATTAAGTTTAAGTAAATTT
>NC_036239.1:22602853-22604575 GCF_002742605.1 Olea europaea var. sylvestris
AGCAGAATAATGTGTATGGAGAGACCTTCAACCCAAGCTGGAAAAAGCACCCCAACTTTTCTTGGAGCAACCAAAAATCAGAACAAGCCACAGGGGCAATATCAACAAAAGAGAAGAAGCCTCAATTGGAAGAAATGTTTGGCAAATTCATGGAATAGACCAACCAATATATGGAGGCGAACAACCAATTCATGAAGAAGACAGAAGCCACTCTTCAGGACCAGAATGCAGCCATTAAGAATTTGGAAACTCAGATAGGACAGATGGCAGTTGCATTAACAGGTAGAGCACCAGGCAGCCTGCCAAGTAACACAGAAGTCAATCCAAAAGAGCATGCAAAGGCTATAACAACGAGAAGTGGAGTGGAATTACCTGAGAGACAAGTGAATAATCCCGGGCAAATAGAGAAGAGATGTCTCCTGAAGTAGAAGAGATTTTGGAGCAAGAAGAATAGACAGAAGAGCCAACACCGAGAGCAAATAAAGGAAACTCAAGGGATAAAGAAACTGTAGCTGTAAACCCCTATGAGCCACCCATATCGTTCCCACAGAGGCTGAAGAAGCAAAAGATGGAACAGCAATACAAGAAGTTTCTCGAGGTCTTCAAGAAGCTCCATATCAACATCCCATTCGCTGAAGCACTGGTTCAGATGCCTAGTTATGCAAAATTCCTAAAAGACATCCTATCAAACAAAAGGAAGCTAGGAGACCATGAGATAGTAATGCTTACAGAGGAATGTTGTTGGAAAAAATGGTTTAATGGGTCAACTTTGAGTCCAAATTTCAGTGGGACCCAACTTTTAAATAATACGGGACCTAGCATATTCACGTTCTACTCCGCGAGATGATTAACGTGATATATTTATTTATCGAAAACCATTTAAAATTGAATGAAATATTAAGTGTTAAAGTAACCCACATAAACTAAGGATTATGGAAGAATTTGATTTACCAAACACTTATCCCACATAGGAAAGTTAGGAAACTTTGGTGTGGTTTATAAGGTGGAAGTTTGGAATTGGGTTTGGGCCCCAAGGGGTACCAATAGTCTTTGGAAGGGGGAAGACCTATATCCTATTGGGTTCGGTCATTAACCTACACGCGCGCGTCGCCACCGCCGTCCGTCCGACCGGTCGGCTGGGCTCGGCTCGGCACGGCACGAGCACGAGCACGTGCCCATGCCCGTGCCCGAGTTCGAGTTCGGTTCGGTGCGGGTGCGGGTCCGGGTGGACCTTTACACTATATTAACTTTTTGGACAAAATTTATTTAAAATTTTGGGCCAAATTGTAAATAATTAAATTCTTGGGTACAAAATGAAATTTAAATTTTGGCTTATTCCGGGTGTTTTATTTTCTTTTAACAGTCGACTGTTTCGACTGTTTACCAACCAAACATTCGACTGTTTACCGACCAAACAGTCGACTGTTAGTCGACTTAACAAACACGACTTTTAAGAACAGTACGTCTGTTCGGATTTTTGAGGCTTGTCTGAAAGGTGATGACTGTTCGAATGGCCACAAACAAGTCTATAAATAGCCAGCCTTTCTACCAGAAAATTTACACCATTTTCATTGCAAATTTTCTGTGCTTTGAATCTCATTTCCCTCTCTCTCGTTCTGATATTGTCTCGAAGTAAAACGCACTTCGTTGAGTTCGTTGGAACTCCTACAGACTGCAGTGCTGCTTCCCTAGGAGACGAAAATTCGTTCTATCCTGGGAAAC
>NC_036239.1:22605357-22605561 GCF_002742605.1 Olea europaea var. sylvestris
AAATTGGTTCTTCAAAAACAGCTAAAAAGGTTAAAGGCAACTGTTACAATTGTGGCAAGGTAGGACATCGATCCAAGGATTGTCGAAAGCCAAAAAATGTGAAGGGAAAAACTAACCAGGCCAATGTAACAGAACATGAGAACCTCACTGATAAGGTACAAGACATGAATCTTTCTGCGGTCGTCTCTGAATGCAACTTAATTG
>NC_036239.1:22605963-22662021 GCF_002742605.1 Olea europaea var. sylvestris
TTGCTTGAGTCATTTAACATTTGGCATGAACGATTAGGACATACAAGTTATAACACTTTGCGTAGACTAATCAAATTAGATTTATTACCAAAGTGTGATTTAAATCCTAATCACAGATGCGATATATGTGTAGAAGCCAAAATGTCACGTCTACCCTTTCGTTCTGTTGAAAGAAGTACCGAACCCCTAGATTTAATTCACACCGACATATGTGATTTAAAATTTGTTCAAACTAGAGGAGGTAATAAGTACTTTATCACTTTTATCGATGATTGTACTCGATATTCCTATGTGTATTTGCTCAAAAACAAAGACGAAGCAATTGAAGTGTTTAAACACTACAAGTTAGAAGACGAAAATCAACTTAGCAAAAAGATTAAGGCCATAAGAAGTGATAGAGGTGGTGAATATGATTCACCATTTGAGAAATTCTGTTCAGAACACGGAATTATTCATCAAACTACCGCGCCTTATTCTCCTCAATCTAATGGTATTGCTGAACGCAAGAATCGAACATTGAAGGAGATGATGATTACCGTAGAACTTGTGGGGGGAAGCCTTGCTTTCTGCCAACTATATTCTTAACAAACTACCACATCAAAAAACGCAAAAAATACCTTATGAAGTATGGAAAGGTCACAAACTTAATTATAAATACTTGAAGGTATGGGGATGTTTGGCTAAGGTAGTAGTTCCTAAACCTAAAAGGGTTAAGATAGGACCTAAAACCATTGATTGTGTATTCATTGGTTATGCCTACCATAGTAATGCGTACAGATTTATGGTATATAAGTCTGAATTACCTGATATGCATGTTAATACAATTATTGAATCAAGGGATGCTATATTTTTCGAAAATACTTTTCCTCATAACATGCAAGGTGAATCAAATTCACAAAAGAGATCTCGTGAAAACGAAGAGACTATAGATCAAGAATCTATAAATGAACAACCTAGACGAAGCAAGAGGGCTAGGACATCAACCTCCTTTGGGCCTGATTTTCTAACATATCTGTTAGAAAATGAACCTTAGAGTTTTAAGGAGGCTATGTCATCAACCGAAGCTTCATATTGGAAAGAAGCTGTTCATAGTGAAATTGAATCCAAACTACAAAATAATACTTGGGAATTAGTAGACCTCCCTCCCGATAATAAGCCTTTGGGATGTAAATGGGTTTTCAAAAGGAAAATGAAAGCAGATGGATCAATTGACAAATATAAAGCAAGACTTGTCGCTAAAGGCTATAAGCAAAAATGTCTTGATTATTTCGATACCTATTCTCCTGTGACAAGAATCACATCCATACGTATGCTTATTGCAATAGCAGCATTGAATGATTTGGATATACATCAAATGGATGTTAAAACGGCATTTTTGAATGGGGAATTGGATGAAGAAATTTATATGGAGCAACCTGAAGGATTTGTGGCCTCAGGACAAGAAAAGAAAGTATGTCGACTTGTTAAATCATTATATGGATTAAAGCAAGCTCCTAAGAAATGGCATGAAAAATTTGACATGGTTATGATGTCAAATGGTTTCAAAATTAACGAATGTGACAAATGTGTTTATGTCAGGAACACTCCAAATAGATATGTCATGGTATGTTTATATGTAGATGACATGTTGATTATGGGTAACAATGATGCCATAATTCAAACTACAAAAAGGATGCTAACAAGTAAATTTGAAATGAAGGATTTAGGTGTGGCCGATGTTATATTAGGAATTAAAATTTCTAGAACATCTAATGGTCTCATATTGTCTCAATCACACTACATTGAGAAGTTTCTTGATAAATTCAAGAAATATAATATTATTCCTATGAAAACACCTATGGATGTTAGTATGTATCTTGTTTCCAATACTGGTGACAGTAAGTCTCAATTGGAATACTCTAGTATCATTGGCAGTTTAATGTATGTCATGAACTACACTCGACCTGATATTGCCTATTCAATTAGTAGGCTAAGTCGATATACAAGTAATCCAAGCACTAATCATTGGAAGGCTATTGTTAGAGTTTTAGGGTAGTTAAAACATACCCAAAATTTTGGATTGCACTATTCGAGATATCCAGCAGTACTTGAAGGATACTGTGATGCAAATTGGATATCAGATACTAAAGACTCCAAATCAACAAGTGGATATGTCTTTACACTTGGAGGTGCTGCCATATCATGGAAATCTTCAAAACAGACATGTATAGCTAGATCAACAATGGAATCTGAATTCATTGCATTAGACAAAGCCGGAGAAGAAGCCGAATGGCTACGAAACTTTCTAGAAGATATTCCATGTTGGATAAAACCTGTGCCTGCTATATGCATCCATTGCGATAGTCAATCAGCAATTGGAAGGGCACAAAATGCAATGTACAATGGTAGATCTCGACATATACGTCGTAGACACAATACTGTTAGACAATTGCTCTCTACAGGCATTATCTCTATAGAGTATGTGAAATCAAAAGAGAATATTGCGGATCCGCTAACTAAAAGTTTAACAAGAGAGCAAGTCGAAAGTTCATCGAAGGGGATGGGATTAAAACTAATAAAATAATCAAAGGTTTTCATGGTGGCAACCCAACCTAGTTGACTGGAGATCCCAAGATCTAGGTTCAATGGGACAACCGAACTGTGAAAAACTTAGTATGCACTAGGAAGATTTTACTTCTATCCATTCCTATGATGAGCCAGTGCCCAGCTGCCGCGAAATAGGTTAAGATACACTTTTAATGATTTCTATATCTTGATTTGTTCAAGTAGAGTATAGCAGAATACTCTTTATGAAAATCACCTATGTGAGTGAGAAGGGGCCGCTTCTAAGAGAATTAGGTGAACATGAATTCTCTAAAAACCACTCATGAACCAGGAGGTGTCCAAGGCCAAAATGGACACAAACGTGAGAACCAACTGTGTTCGAAGAAAAACTGTGTGACTTCTATTGTCTAGGTTTCCATAAACGGCTGACTGTTCAAAGCAACTTGCTACTGATTGGCTAAGGAATTCTGATAGATTTTACTAGGGAAAGTTCAAAGTTATTGACTACTTATCCCGATGCAGTCTTCTTCAATTTTTCCTTTGAAAAACATATCAGATGTTATCGTTTGGAATAAAGGCCAACATATTTCATTCATGTGGGGGATTGTTGGAAAAAATGGTTTAATGGGTCAACTTTGAGCCCAAATTTCAGTGGGACCCAACTTTTAAATAATATGGGACTAGCATATTCACGTTCTACTCCGCGAGATGATTAATGTGATATATTTATTTATCGAAAACCATTTAAAATTGAATGAAATATTAAGTGTTAAAGTAACCTATATAAACTAAGGATTATGAAAGAATTTGATTTGCTAAACACTTATCCCACATAGGAAAGTTAGGAAACTTTGGTGTGGTTTATAAGGTGGAAGTTTGGAATTGGGTTTGGGCCCCAAGGGGTACCAATAGTCTTTGGAAGGGGGAAGACCTATATCCTATTGGGTTCGGTCATAAACCCACACACGCGCGGTGCCGCCGCCGTCCGTCCGACCGGCAGGCTCTGCTCGGCTCGGCTAGGGCACGGGCACGGGCACGTGACTATATTAACTTTTTGGACAAAATTTATTTAAAATTTTGGGTCAAATTGTAAATAATCAAATTCTTGGGTACAAAATAAAATTTAAATTTTGGCTTATTCCGGGTGTTTTATTTTCTTTTAACAGTCGACTGTTTCGACTATTTACCGATCAAACAGTCGACTGTTAGCCGACTTAACAGACACGAATTTTAAGAACAGTACGTCTGTTCGAATTTTGAGGCTTGTCTGAAAGGTGATGACTATTCGAATGGCCACGAACAAGTCTATAAATAGCCAGCCTTTCTACCAGAAAATTTACACCATTTTTATTGCAAACTTTCTGTGCTTTGAATCTCATTTCCCTCTCTCTCGTTCTGATATTGTCTCGAAGTAAAACACACTTCGTTGAGTTCGTTGGAACTCCTACATACTTCAGTGCTGCTTCCATAGGAGACGAAAATTCGTTCTATCCCGGGAAACGATTGCTAGATGCCTTTAGCACCATTGACGGCAGCAAATTCGTTTTAAGGAAACATCGTGAAGTCGGTGGGCTCGAATTATAATTTTGGATCCTGTTGATCAATTCTTGCATTTAGGTAATTCTGTCGGATTGTTTTCGAAGGAGTGAATTCAAACTCTAGAAACAACAATGCAGTGCTAGAATCCAGAAAAAGCTCCCACCAAAACTGAAAGATCCAGGGAGTTTCACTATACCTTGCACAATTGGTATTTTTATTTTGATAAAGCATTATGTGATCTCGGTACGAGTATTAACTTGATGCCACTCTCTATTTTTAGGAAACTAGGATTGGGAGAGCCTAAGGCAACCACAATAACTCTACAGCTAGCTGATCGATTACTTACACATCCACGAGGAATTATTGAAGATGTATTGGTCAAAGTGGATAAAGCGGATTTTCTTATTTTGGATATGGAAGAAGACAAGGACGTGCCTATCATATTGGGACGACCATTTTTAGCTACTGCAAGAGCCCTCATAGATGTGCAGCAAGGACAATTAACTCTGAGGCTGGGGGAGGAACAAGTCTCTTTTAATGTTTTCAAGGCAATGAAATACCCCAACGAGCCTGAAAGCTATTTCCAGATTGAAGTGCTTGACATAGGAATCCCCTTTAATTTTGAGTTGAAGAAATAGCCAAACGTTCATGAGGCTTGTATAGTACACTCTCCATCCGTTCTTATCGATTCAAAGGAGATTAAGGCATTCGATGTGGGATTTCATATGGATGAGGAGAGAATGACAAATCACTTGGAGAAAGATAGGGATGAAATTCGGAGGATAACTGCAATGCGGAACAAGACCATATTGAGCAAACTATACAGGACTTCCCAAGCCATATTTAAAGTGCCATAAAATACCTGTGCCAAAAGTCGAGCTACCGATGAGACAACCCAACATTTCTATCCTTTCATTTACTTCGTTTTGCAATAGTTTAGGAAATTTTCATTTTTCTTGCATTATCAATAATTTTAGGTCATCGATCATACATCCCTATCACAAAGCATCTAGGCATGGTCCACACGAGTTCCAATGCACCGAGCACGAGTCATGAGGTTGAAGTCCTATTTTAGTCGGTCATGTATTAAATTGAACAAAGTGCATGTTTTGAGCGAAGTTTCGTTGGTAATTCACATTTTTGTGATATAAACCCTATGTTAAGACATAAATTATGCATTCTGCACACCAACAATGTGCACATTGAAGCAAGTTTGGGAGATTTGTGCACTACGTAGGTAATTTCTTGTCTCAGTTGCATTTGTTTATAGCAGGTGGACTAATACGCATACTTTATACTTTTACAAGATGTCGTAAAAAAGAACGTCACAGCTCCACCACCAAGAGACAGTACTGCTGGTCCCAATTTTCATTAACCACCTCCATCTTGATCAGGGGAGTACTCGTACTCCATCTTGCACTTAAGTTTATTATTGTCCTTCAATTATGTCTGTTTACACTTTTATTTCATCTTCACATTGAGGACAATGTATTATCTATGTTTGGGGGTGGGTGACATAATCTTGGACAAGAACATAATTCGTCATTTTGGCTATATTCATCAATAACTATGTTTAATTGTTGCAATTCGTGTGCCTATCGAGGATTAAAAAAAATTATTTGCCTTTTATTCAGTTTGTTGTATTTCCATTCTTGCATTCTTGTGTGGACTTGATAGCCTTGCCGGCTATGATGTGACTATTGGACTGGTATAATTCATAAACTTTGGATATAGTACTGAATAGATTAACCAATACTTGTGATGCAATACTTGACATTATCTATGCACGTTATTCATGCTTGACATGTTAGGTGAATGACTGGATTTTGAACATAAAGCAGGAAAAGAATGATAACCCTGTATTGAATTAACACATAAACCACATTAAGACAGTTTGGAATTGGTTGAGCTATTATAGGGAACATTGAGATAAGCGGGGGCTCCGTGCATGAAATTTTATTGTGTGGATTGCCTAAACCAGTAAGGTGAAGATTAGGTGAAAATCTTAAATTAGGGGTTGGTTTTGGAAACTAAATGTCGAGAACAATAAGGGCTTAAAATTAATTTGTGAGAATAAGATGCTTCTTTTCATGCCTTTATGACTCGAGCAAGTAAGCCTGTAAGGATATTTCGAAATCTGGTGCCCTAAGGTCAACTGGCATGAAAGTCACCGGCCTAAAGCTCGCTAAAGGAGTCATACGGAAAGCAAGAGGGAAAGAGGTTAATAAAAAGTCATCTGATCGAGCCTTTATAACTTGAGTGAATAAGCCTGCAAGGGTTTAAAACCTGGTGCCCTAAAACTAACTGGTTTGGGAGTGACCGGCCTAAAGCTCGCTAAAGGGGTTATATAGAAAGCAAATGAAAAGATGATAATGATATTAAAAAAAAATTCAGAAAAATTAGAGAAAAGTGAAAAACAAAAGAGAGGCAATAATATGAAGAAAAGCCTTTGGACATTTGGTTGAAGAAACTATACCTTTAAGACGAGGCAAGTAACATAGTTTAATCTTGACTGTCGAATCAATCAAACTTAGGAGAGCCTTCACTTGTTGACATGTAAACTTGTGATAGTGAGATCAATCCAAACTATAAGAGGGTAAGGACTACAGCTATGTAAATTCCTAATTTTAAAACAAAATCCCGGGATAATTGAGTGAAAAGAATAAGTTTGGAGGGTTGTGTATCTCTCGAGTGAGGAGGATACATTTCACCAGTTGGGGTCTGGACTCAAATTCAGCATGAACCTAATATGTTGGCATGAATTCACACACACACGTCGATTTGCATTTAACAGGTAAAGGTTGATGTCATTTTTGCACTGATAAATTTTCATAAAGTCAAATACTTAGTCCGATCCGGAGCTACAGCAGGGTATTAAGTCATGTTTGTTCAGAATTAAGTTACTATCTTGTTTGAGGACAAACATTAGTTCAAGTTTGGGGGTTTGATAAGTGTGTTTTTGCACACTTATTCAGGTCACAAACATGACTTAATAATGAGTAAAATGATTGAATTGTGACTTAATCTCATTATATTTGTGAATTGTAGGGAACACCGATGAACATGGTGAAATTCAGAAGAAAAGAGCCAAAAAAAGAATAAAATGGAGCAAAGTGATAGTTCAGGGACCAAGTTGCAAATAATCCATAGATGAGACGGGAAATGGAATGAAGATTCAAGAGTGTTAGAGGTCAATCGGATGAGGAAAGGAGTCAAGAGGTGAAATATGGTCGAAGTATTATCAAGTATCAACTTTCAGGCGAGAAAGTTATGCTCGTGATTTTTAGTCTCTACTTGAGATCCATTTTTGGCATAGTAAACATTAGAATTTGAGGAAGCTTATTTCCATCAAAAGTGTAGGTCTTTGAGTTTTCTTCCCGATTCACTTTGAATCACTTCAATCGGAGATTAGGAGAGAAATTTATGACTAAAATACTAAAAACTGTCCGACGGAAAAATTTTATAACCATGCGGCCGCATGGTTATAATTCCTTGCGGTCGCACAAGGCAGTACAGGAAAAAATCTGGGCTGAAACTTCTGAACCATGCGGTAGCATGGCTTTATACCATGCGGTCGCATGGTATAAAAATGTGACAAAATCTCAGGTTTTCTTATTCGACTCAAACACGATTTAGTAAGGTTTTGGGCGACTTCCTTGACCTAATTCCGCCTCCAATAAATACCAGACAACCCTGAAACATAAAAGGGGGAATATACACAATTTTGGAGGATTTGGAGAGGAAGAACAAGGCAAAAACAAGGCAATCCACTTCAAGATTCAAGATTTCACTTCAAGAATCAATTGGGTGATGTTCTTCCTTGGTTTTAATTATTGTTTTTCTTTATTTCCCATTATGCTAGGCTAGATTTTCAATTACTAGGTGATCGATGAACCGTTGTTTGTTATTTTAATTCCATATTTCATGAATTTAATATAAAGACTCGTTTGGATAATTTGATTGGTTTACATGCATTAATTTTCTTCCGCAATTAGTGGCCAATGATTGTGTGAGTGTTGATGACTTATTTCTTACATTCGAGAGAAGTGGAATAGGTTCGATAAGGTGTAAATTAACATAGGGTCCGATAGGGGATAGAGATATACCCGTATGCTTTATGCAATTCTTTAATTGTTCACAAAACCACATGCATTCTTGTATATTTGCATCATCCATAGAGATATAGGCTGGTGGTGTGCAAGAATAGGTCTAATATATATCGAGAGAATATATTGGATAGAATTAGGAACATTGAATTGGCAAATTTCAATCGGGCCATTAATTTTATGAAATTAGGGTTTTTATAACTTCAATTGGGGATTCGTGATCCTAGTGACTTTAGTTTGATTCATTTCCATAAATTAGCTTTTGAATTTCCATAATTTCATTTACTTGAGTGTTTGAGTCGTTTAATTAGAGAAATTTCGAAATTAGGGTTTCTAATTGAGAAATTAGAGTTTTCAATGGAAATTAGGGTTTTTAGTGAAATTAGAGTTTTTAATTGAAATTAGGGCTTTTTGCATTTATACCATATTTTCACTTAATTAGATTCGGTTAAGGCTAGATTATATAAAATTGAACTACTCAATCTCTGATGGACGATATTCGGACTTATTAAAATCCACTTTATTACTTGTTACGATCCGTACACTTGCGGTAGTTTTAAATCGAAAGAATTATTTCGTAAACACATAGTGTGCCAACAAGTTAAAGTAGAACATCAAAGACCAATAGGGTTATTAAATCCATTGGACATACCTGAATGGAAGTGGAAAAATATCGCTATGGACTCTGTGGTAGATTTTCCATAGTCAGCAAGAGAACACAATGCTCTATGAGTAATAGTGGATCGGCTAACAAAGTCCGCTCATTTTCTTCCTGTAAAAATGATGTTTAGTCTAGATCAGTTGGCACAGTTGTACATTAAAGAGATTGTAAGATTGTCGTTGTGTCCATTGTGTCTGATAGAGATCCGAGATTTACGTCAAAGTTTTGCAAGAGCTTACAAGAAGCTATGGGAACGAAATTGAATTTCAGTATGGCTTATCACCCTCAATCTGATGGTTAATCTGAAAGGATCATTCAAACTTTGGAAGATATGCTAAGGGCCTGTGTTCTGGATCTAGGAGGTAGTTAGGAACCTTATCTACCTTTAGTGGAATTTGCATATAATAATAGTTTCCAAGCAACTATTGAAATAGTACCGTATGAAGCTCTCTATAGTAGAAAGTACAGATCACCTATTCATTAAAATGAAGTTGGCTAAAAGAGAGTTTTGGGACCAGAGATCATTGAAAGAACAGTTGAAACCATTAATAAGATCCATACCAGGATAAAGGCCACGTAAGATAGACAAAAGAGCTAGGTAGATACCAAGATGCTGTAACATCCCAACTCGCATGGATCAAAATATCACAAGATTAACTGTACTTTAGTCGTAAAAAATTTTTAACTATATTTTTAGTGGAAGGTATATAAATTACATTTTAGAATGTGCCTCAAAATGCGTGAATGTTACACCCAATCTCCTAACAAGAACTTCTACCAATCTTAACTTGTGCTTAATGCCTAGGGACCCATGTGGATAGTACTTAGCTTCATGCATAGATGATTGTTGACCTACTACCTAAAAATGCAAAATGTAAACTTGAAAAACTCTAAGCTAATGCAGAAAGCAAAGTGAAATAAACTAAAAGGATACAGTGGATTGCCTCCCACTCAACGCTAGTTTATAGTCGATAGCTCGACTTTTCCACTTCTGCTTCAATTAGGAATCCCTAGTTGAACGATGGACTTTTGCTTGGAGAAGTCCCCGCCCTAGTAGTGTTTCAACTTTTACCCATTAAATGTGAATGTTCCTTTTGTTTCATGGCTGGCCTGTATAACCCCATATGGTAGAACTTTAGTGACAGTGTAAGGACTTGACCACCTTGATCTTCATTTTTCAGGGAAAAACTTGAGTCTCGAGTTATATAACAGAACTTTCTGCCCCCACTTCGAACTCTCGCCTCTGAATATGTAGATCATGCCACTTTTGGTGCGTTCTTTGATAAGCTTCAAATTTTTATATGCTTTCATTCTGAATTCATCTAACTCATTGAGATGCAATAAACACTTTTCGCTGGCAGCCTTCAAATACATGTTCAACTGCTTCATAGCCCAGTATGCTCGGTGTCTTATCTCTAGTGGGAGGTGGCACGCTTTTTCAAAAACTAGGTGAAATGGAGACATGCCTATCGGTGTCTTGAATGCTGTCCTATATGCCCACAATGCATCGTCCAACTTTTTAGACTAGTCTTTTCGGGAAGAATTCACTACAACCTCTAATATTCTCATTAGCTGCCAATTGTACACTTCGACTTACCCACAAGTTCGTGGATGATATGGGGTTGCTACGCGGTGTTTAACCCCATATTTACTCAATAATTACTCGAATTGGCGGTTGTAAAAGTGTTTACCCCGTCACTGATTATTGCCCGCGGTGTGCTATATCTGGTAAATATGTATTTTTTCAAAAACCCAATTACCACCTTCACATCGATTGTTGGTAATGCAACTGCTTCCAACCAGTTTGACACATAATCAACTATAACTGGGATGTACTGATTTGAAAAAGATAGGAGAAACGATCCCATAAAGTCGATTTCCCAAACGTCAAATATCTTGACTTCCAATATGCTATTTAGTGGCATCTCATTCCTTCTTTAAATGTTCCCAATGTGTTGACATCTATCACACATCTTAACAAACTCAAAGGCGTCTTTGAACAATGTAGGTCAATAAAACCCTAACTGTAAGATCTTTGTGGCAGTTTTTGAAGCTCCTAGGTGCCCTGCATAGGCAGATGAATGACAATGCTCAAGAATCTTGGGTACTTCTTATTCAGGTATACACTTTCTCACAATTTGATCAGCGTCTCACCTATAGAGAATAAGATCTTCCCAAAAATAATATTTCAGTGCAAAGAACTTTTTCTTCTGGTGACTCGAGTAATCTGGCGGTAGGATTGACTTAGCCAAATAGTTGACGATATCTGCATACCATGGGGCTTATTCTACACTGAACATCTGCTCATCAGGAAAAATTTCGTTGATATCCACTGACACTTCTTGTTATTCATGTTCTAATCTCGATAGGTGATCTGCTACCACATTTTCACTACCCTTCTTGTCCCTGATTTCAATCTCAAATTCTTCCAGCAATAATACCCAACGGATTAATCTCAGCTTAGCATCATTCTTTGTCATTAGATACTTCAATACAGCGTGATTTGTTTAGACTATGACCTTAGAACCCCACGAGATATGATCTAAATTTGTCAAAGGCATAGACCACCGTCGTGAGCTTATTCTCAGTGGTTGCATAGTTGATCTGGGCATCATTCAATGTTTGACTTGTATAATAGATCATATGGAAGATCTTATTCTTTCACTGTCCCAGTACTGCACCTACGGGGTGATCACTGGCATCACACATTAACTCAAAATGTATTTCCCAATTAGGTGCTACAATTATCGATGCTAACATGAGTTTCTTCTTCAAAGTGTTGAAAGCTGTCAAACATTCCTCGTTAAATTCAAAAGGCACATCTTTCATTAACAGATTGCAGAGAGGTTTGGTGTTTGAAAATTCCTTTATGAATCTCCTGTAGAATTCGGCATTTCCCAAGAAGCTGTGAACTCCTTTAACTGACGTTGGTGGCGATAGTTTTTCAATAACTTGAATCTTTACTTTATCTACCTTAATTCCTTTTGCTGAGACCCGATGCCCAAGTACAATCCCTTCTTGCACCATAAAGTGACATTTTTCCCAGTTTAATACTAAATTGGCTTTCTTACATCTTTGTAATACGAAATTCAAGTGTTCTAAACACTCATCAAATGAAGACCAGAAGGCCGAGAAGTCATCCATAAATATCTCTATAAATTTCTCTACCATGTTTAAGAAAATCGCCATCATTCATCGTTGAAATGTGGCATTGGTGTTGCAAAGGCCGAAAGGCATCCTGCGGTTTGCGAAAGTACCATAAGGGCAAGTGAAGGTTGTTTACTCTTGATCATCTGGTGCCACTAATATCTGATTATAACCTAAATACCCATCAAGGAAGCAATAATGTTAGTGACCTGCCAAGCTCTCTAGCATTTGGTCAATAAACGGAAGGAAAAAGTGATATTTCCTTGTTGTCGCATTGACTTTGCGATAATCGATGCAAACCCTCCATCTTGTCACTGTTCTGGTCGGTATCAGCTCATTCTTCTCATTAAGCACTACCGTTATTCTACCTTTCTTTGGCACCACCTGAACTGGGCTAGTCCATGCACTGTCTGATATCGGATGTATGATTCCAGCATCTAAAAGTTTGAGTACCTCTGCTCTGACCACTTCCTTCATATTTGGGTTCAACTTTCGTTGACTTTCTATGGTTGGTATGAAATTCTCTTCCTTGATAATTTTATGCATGCACCGTGAAGGGCTGTCCCCTTTGATATCTACTATGGTATATCCAATTGCTATCTTATTCTCCTTGAGTACCCTAAGTAGTTTCTCCTCTTCCACTTCACTGATTGTGTTTGAGACGATCACTGGAAGTGTACACAACTTCCCCAAGTATGCATATCTGAGATGAGGAGGTAGATGCTTAAGTTCTAATTTCAACGGCTGCTGAATGGCGGTAGTGGTTTTGCGGGTCCTGTTCTAAGCTCCTCAAAATACTTTTTGCGTGTATAAGGTGGGTTGGTATCCAAAAACCTTGCACAAGTTTCCATCTCCACTGAATCAGACTGCGTTGACTGCGAATGTGCAATACAAGCTTTATATACATCTGTCGGGTTGTGTAGCAAAAACGAGTCTTGGACCACTTTGTCAATCACGTCGATCTGGAACAACTATCTATCTCTGTAGGTAGTTTCTTTGTCTTGTAGACATTAAATGAGATATGCCCTTCTCCTAGTCTCAAAATCAACTGTCCATTCTGAACGTCGATTAAAACTCTACCTATTACCAAAAATGGTCTGACCAGTATTAACAGGATGTCATTGTCTTCTTCTATGTCCAAGATTAGGAAATCTGCAAGAAATATGAATTTTTCAACCTTGATAAGCACGTCGTCTATTATACATTTGGGATGTGTCAATGACCGATCCGCCAACTGCAGTGTCACTGTGGTCACCTTAGCCTCTCCCAAACCAAGTTTTCTGAAAAAAGATAGAGGCATTAAATTAATACTTGTACCAAGATCACATAAAGTTTTATCAAAATAAACTTCACCAATAGTGCAGGAATAGTAAAACTCTCTAAATTTTTCATTTTTCTGAATTCTGGCACTGCATTCCTCTGTTAGCATTACTGTCTCATGATTCTCTAGCTTGCATTTATTTGATAGTATGTCCTTCAGAAACTTTGCGTAGCTAGACATCTGGAACAGTGCATCGGTGAGTGGGATATTGATGTGGAGTTTCTTGAAAATTTCGAGAAATTTCTTGTGTTTTTGCTTCAACTTCTTGCTTCTTTAACCTCTGTGGAAAAGGTATGGGAGGCTCATGAGGGTTAACGGTTGCTTTACCCTGTGATTTGCCTAGTTTTTTAGCTGGGGTGGATTCCTCTATCTGCTCGTCATGCTTTATAGTTTCTTCTATCATTGGAGATTTTGTTTCTTGATTTACACATGACCTTTTTACCTGGATTTTCACTAGCTGCTTTCCACTTCGAGTTGTAATTGCCTTAGCATGCTCCTTTAGGTTTATTTTCATGTAACTCCGTAAGCTCTCGGGTGCTCTGCCAGTCAAAGTAGCTGTCATCTGTCTCATTTGAGTCTCTAAATTTTTTATTTCTGCATTCTGGTCTTGAAGAGTGGCCTCGATTTTCCTCATGAATTGATTATTAGCTTCCATGTACTAATTAGTTTTCTCCATGAATTTACCAAACATCTCTTTCAATTGAGGCTTTTTCTCTGGCTGCTGATACTAACCCTGTGACTTATTTTGGTTTTGATTGCTCCAAGAGAAATTGTGGTGCTTTTTCCAACTTGGATTGTAAGTTTTCCCAAATGAATTATTCTACTGCCATTATCCCCATTGAGCAAAGTCTGCCTGTTCTATTCTTTGTACCAAGATTGAACACTCCATCATTACATGTTCAGCTCTACATCCCTCCCAACTACCTTTCTTTGACTATGTTGTGTTAGCTGATTGTGACATGCTCTGCACCTTGTGAAATAATGAATCAATTTTTGCCGACAAGGTAGAGTATACATCCAATTCATAAATCCCCGGGGTATTCTTCTGAACTGCTCCTTCCGATGTCCACATAGCTGAAGTCGTAGCCCTAGTCTTGAAAAGTTTTAGTGCCTTATCAATTGTCTTTGTAGGCAGCGATCCATTTGAAGATGAGTCAATCATACTCTTGAAAGTTGGAAGTAATCCCGCATAAAAGTATTGGACCTAAGGTCCCTTGCTAAACCCATGATGTGGACACTTTAACAACATATTCTTGAACCTATTCCAAGCTTCATCGAAATTCTTTAAGTCGGCTTGGCGAAAGACAAAAATGTCGTGCTTGAGCTTTGCAATCTTAGTAGGTGGGAAGAACTTGGTGTAGAATTTATGGGCTAGATCATTCCATACAATTATGCTTGCGATTGGTTGTGAATCTAGCCATTCTATTACCTTGTCGCGCAGTGTATGTGGGAAGAAACTTAATCTGATTGCATCGTCTGAGATTCCTTGATATCTGAAGTATTGGCACATCTCCAAAAAATGAGAGGCATGCGTATGTAGATCTAGTAGGTGGGAAGAACTTGGTGTAGAATTTATGGGCTAGATCATTCCATACAATTATGCTTGCGATTGGTTGTGAATCTAGCCATTCTATTACCTTGTCGCGCAGTGTATGTGGGAAGAAATTTAATCTGATTGCATCGTCTGAGATTCCTTGATATCTGAAGTATTGGCACATCTCCAAAAAATGAGAGGCATGCGTATGTAGATACTTTTCAGTCCTTCCATAGAATTTATGGCTGTTTTGAAATAATTGTATCACATTAGTCTTTAGTTAGGCTGTCCAAACGGTGGATACACTATACTTGATTGGCTTTGAATTATCTGATGGGTCATAAAATCTCCTACGAGCATATTTCGTTCATCCGCTGCCCCCTCTTCATTGGCCTAAAAAATTGGATTGTTTTGCACGTAAGCCATTTGTTGTTGTGCCTCTTTGTTTTCTTGCTATCTTCGATGTAGAGTTCGTTCAACTTCTGGATCAGCTGTGATCAATTCTCCTTCTGTAGACCTTAACATTCAAATCTGTGCGAAGAGCCAATATGAATGCTTAGATGTTAAAATGAAATAATAAATAAAACAAATCAAAATAAAATTAAATAAAATGAAATAAAACATGACAAAATAACAGAAAATGCAAATATGGATGTTTGAATTAGTGCCAATATAAATAAAATTAAACGAATACTCAATCCTTGGCTACGGTGCCAAAAACATGTTCACGAAATTATTTCCTTTTGATTTAAAAAAATCGCAAGTATACGGTTCGTTAACAAGTAATAAAGTGGAATATTAAGTTTAGGAATATCGTCTCACAGATTGAGTAATTTAATTTATCTACCTAAGCCTTAACCAAAACGAATTTATCAAAATAGGAATTTATTCTTAGAAAACCCTAATTTATGAAAACCCTAATTTTGCTAAATGACTTGATTATGAAAACTATGTGTTTAAATGAAATTAATCGCAAAAGGATAATTGGAATGCAAAATTGATTGTATTTAATAAAATTAGAAACACTAGGATCAAGAATTCCTATGTAATAATCACTTGAAACCCTAATTTCACAATCTAACAACACAATTTGATTATTGATGACTCAATGCTCCTAAGTCTATCCAACACACTCTCTCGAGCAATATCGAACTTATTCTTATGTACCACCAGCTTATATTTCTATGACGGATGTAATTACATGAGAATGCATGAGGTTTTATGAGCAATTAAAGAATCACGTAGAGTATAGAAATATATTTTTATCCCCTATTGGACCCTACAATGATCTATACCTTGTCAAATCTATTTCCCTTCCCTCGAATGTAAGAAATAAATCACCACACATCACATAATCACGTGCACTCAATCATGGACAAAATTAATATATATAGATCATTCAAATAATCACATATTCGTTTAATTGTCAAATTGCAAAAATTAAAATCCAAAAATCATATTACATAGTTCATCAATCTCCAAGCATGAGAAAACTTAGCCTAACATTGATAATTTAAAGGAACATATGAATTCTTGCAAATAAAACATCATCGAATATTGAAATTTGATGAAATTTTGATATTCTTCGTGAAATCTCTTGTTGATCTCCTTCAATTTGGTCACCAAGAAGTGTTTTGTTCTCCTCCAATGTGTTCTAACCCTAATTCTGATGAGTCCAGGCTTTTATCTCACGTCCAAATCGCCTTTCAATAGAGTTATAACATAAAAAAGAAACTACAGAATCGACCCAGAATTTTACACCACGCGACTGCTGGTTATCAACCATGCGGCCGTATGGTTGAACCAAATTTGGGGTTTGAATTCCCTATTGGGGACTATATGGCCGCATGGAAATAACACCATACGACCGCATGGTTTAATAAACTTTCATTTTGCGTAGTTTTAGTCCCCAAACTCAATCTTCTTGTTTATTGGCCTCTTTTCTTCGACTATTTTATTCCATCATCTCATATTAACCTCCAATTGGTACTTGGAACTATCAATTCTTTGATTTCTCCTTTGGTTCATCTTTTGGATATTTGCACTTTGATCCCTAAAGTATCACTTTGATTCATTTTGGTCCTTTTATCTTCTTTTTCTCGCAAATTCCATCAAGTCCATCAACAAACCCTACAATCCAAGAATTAAATGAATTTAGGTTACATTTCAAACCCTTTTCTCATATTTTAGTCCTGTTTGTGAGTTCTATAAGTGCATAAAAACGCACTTATCAAGCACGGTCCCAAATTGACTAAATAGATTTCTTAAATCAGAAGGGTTCACAGACCGAGCAAGATTTCCCACAAAAAATTTTGTGAGGGCTTTCAAATATCAAATTTTTCCTTGGTACCAAACCCCAATGAATGGAGTTCCTTGTTCATATCATCTGCAAACATCACCTGCATTTTACGCCCACCTACATTCTTGATTCATACACACTCAAGCCAGCAATATATCTTAAGCATAAAATAACTAAGCAAGCTATAAAATGTTGTAGAAGCCAGAAAGTAAAGGGTTAAATGCAGATAATTCTCACAAAAGCATCCAAAGTAGTAATTGTAGCCTTGGCTTCATCCACCGAACTCATGGTGGCATTGCCACATCCACGACTAACACCCATTTCAGAATTCCTAGAAATCTTAATCACATGAATAAAGAAACTAGCTTTACAAGATAAAATGCAGCAATTCTGGAGTACCAAAATGGCAGAAATTAGTTACAAAAATTACCTCGACCGATTGAACGGTACCACAAGGTTTGAAAATATCATGAAGTTTTGAAATGCCACAACTTCTGGGAAGATTACACAGGTAAAGCTGGCAGGATGATGATGTCATAACAAGAAAATCTTGGTCTGAGACTTCATCCCCATTTTTATACTGGGTTAAGGCACTGGAAGTGGGGATTTCAGTCTTGGTGTTATGGGAGAGAAAGAAGAAAGGGGATGTTTAAATTTGAGTAATATTCTGAAAATAGTGAGGAAAAGGATGACAAAAAGAAATGGCGAGGAACTGAGAATGAAAGGGAAAGAAAATTGCAGAAGAGGAGAACAATGGACGTTCTTTCTGAATGTTGATTTTGGTCTTGTAGAATCTCGAGGAAGATGATGACGATGTTAACCAAATATTCAACATTGGATGATAAATAAAGATTCAGAAGGAAAAAATTTTGGGAGGAAGATTAAGGCGGGTGCTAAACCCTAAATATCATCACGGTGTGTTTGGGAGGGAGTTTCATTATTTCAAGTTAATTATTTCAACGCATACCGAACTTTAGGTAGCATTACGTTTTACTCGACGTACTTTAACTCGTATCCCATCACTTACTGAACTTTACACTGTTACACTTCATTGTTCACCTAGTTACTCTCGTCACTAATAGCTGCACATATGGAGGACGGAATCGACGTGTGACTGTTAAATGATGACATGCCGTGCTAAAAACACAAGTTGGCTACCACGTTGGAATCGCTAAGGTATATCAAATGAAACATAATTTCAATCCACTATAGTTCTGAAAGCAAAATCTTCCCCCAAAAATCCCTAAAATTTTTCTTGTCTGGGCTTCATTTTGTTCTTTATTGTTGAAAACCCACTGTCTTTAGTTGGATTTGCGAGGAAAATGTCCGCTTTTTGGAGAATACAATTAGTTAAGCTTTGTTGTAGATAATGTTGCCAATTTAAGAGCATCAAGTGTTGAGACAAATGTAGAGAAATCTGAATACTTAATGAACTCCAAGGCACGAAAAAACGTTATCTTTTAAGAGATGTTTCTCCCCTATCCAACAAAGTCGCAACTGGGATATGATAGAAAATCTCTCTCAGGATACAATGGAGACGTTTGATTCAAATTGTGACTATTTGATCAAATAAAGAAGACACTCGAAAATAACTGATTTATGCCAAGAGAAAGAAAGAAGAATAAATTTTTTTAATGTGTTTTGCAAACGAGAATTCACCCAGAATTTATAGAAATTGAGGCAACCGTTTGAATAAGTGTGTCTCTTGAAATATTTGCATACATCTACTGGAGGTGACTGTTAAAAAACGAACAGATGCACCTATTAAAAGACTTCTGAAAATAAAAGTCTCTTTGCCTAGCAGCAGACACTAGTTGGGGCGGCAAATCATTCGCAAAACAAAAATAAATACATGCAAAATAATGAAAAATATCTAACATCAAGTACCATTTGGATGCTTTTGACATAGAAAATTTCACGCTTAGTATTAAAAAACCAGTCTCATGCCTAGGGGCAGGCAAAAGAAATCGAAAAATTGACCAAATCAATCAAATCAAACCAATTCAGGTTGGTTTAGGTTGGTTTGAGCCAAAAAGCCGGTTCATTTAGGTTAATTTTAACCATTAAAAAGTCAGATTAGGTTGTGCTAAACAAATGTATTAATAACCCTTGAGCAGCAACGTTGTTTGTTAGAATACTACGCCACAAGTGTATAGGTCGCTCACAAGTAATAAAGTAGACTTTTTGAGTCTGAGTCAATCCCTCGAAGAGTGTTTATTCCAATTACATGAGAGTTGATTAAAATAATGGTCACGACACACAATTAATATCGTTGAATTTAAAGATGAAAAGAAAGTGATTCTAAACATTCAAATAAATACTCAATTGCAATTATGATAAGAGTTGGATTTTAGTCGGGTTGGGATTCATGATTTAACTTGGCCGTCACTATATTAATTTCTCACAACAATTCAACAGAACATTGTTCACTTAACTTGTAAAAGCCGATTTTCCTATTTTTGCTAATTACCTTTTTCAAGTGAAACTAACCCTAATCAATTGGTTTAACTTTCTATATCTCTATGTCGATTAAACACAATCGAAAGAATTAAATATCAATGCAAATAACTCAAAATGTTACCTAGTGTTAGGAGTATATCTCTATTTCCACAAGAACCTAGGGTTTCTACCAACTTGTCTAAAATGTGCAACAATTTCTCAATAATCACACAAATCACTAGACATTATCACATAGTGGCCACAATAATGATAATGCACTTAAAGTAATGGTAAAAATACAAGAAATAATAGATAAAGAAATTTATAGTTAAGTTAAGCTTCCTCATTCATCCCAACATCAAAATGCTTAGCCCATTATATTTAAAAGGCACAAATTGGAAAGATTAAAGAGATACATCACAAAGTTGACAAAAAATAATAAGAAATACAAGACAAATGTAATAAACCCGTCCCTTGCTCGAATCCTTGAAGCTTGCTTAGTGTTGGTCTTGATTCTTTCAAGATTTTTCTCCTTGGTGTAGTGTTTCCTCTCATTCTTTTCACTCTCCTTTTCTCTGTATGCTAGTGTTTCAAGTGAATGAAAAATGGGAGAAAAATGGTTCAATTTTGCCTTTTAAATGGTTTAAATGGTTCAGATACAATGTTTTGTAGCTACAAAATTAAATATTCTCTAACTACAAAAATATAGTCAAACACCCGTGGAGCTGCAACGCCACAGTGGACAGAGCCGTGGCATCGCAGAGCTACTACGCCACTTCTCTTTTTCATAATTTGCAGCTCTGGTCCTCCCATTTTGCAAGCTAGTCCCTCAACTTTGAACTTGTACGTTTTAGTCCTCAAAGATTGAATTTTCTTTCAATCACACCCTCCAAAATTTGCAACATTCGATCCCTAAACTTTTGACACTTGTACACTTTAGTCCCCAGATTCATGTTTTAGTGCACTTTTGGTCCCCTTTTCCTTTCTTTAGCCATTTTCTCCTCTAATTTGGGATTTTAGCCTACACATATTACAATTACACAATTATGAATATGAATTCGCTCAATTTCATGAATAAATAGCCCATTAAAGTACTTAATAAGTGTGTAAAAACATACTTATCAAAATTAATTATGAAAATGAATAACTAAAAGAAGGTAAAAATATAATATTAAATTTTCTTTACTTTGAACAGGCACCCCCAACTAAGAGAATTAAACTAAGGAGTCTACAACTGTGGCAAATTTTCCTGTTCTTTCCTACACAACAAAAAATGTGGTAAACAGAGAATATAATAATATGCACATGTCTAAAGCCTAAAGCACAATTTCTAGTCCTTTGTTATCAAGTGACAATTAGCAGCGCTTTGGTAAATGGATCTCTGATTTGGGAGGTTAGATTTCAAGAGATGGATTTGGGAATAAGGTTTATGATAGAGAGATTGTAAGGTATGAATGGGATGAATCTATGGTTTCAATTTTTTTCATACGAATGTGTTGGTGAGAAGAAATGTGTGTTAGTAAAAATTACGCTACATGATGTGGCATTTAATAGCCACACGTCAATTCCTTTCTTCACATGTACAGGCGTCAGTGACAGGAGTAATTAATGAGCAATGAAGTACAACGCTGTAAAGTTCAATGGGTGATGAATTGAAAGTTGAAGTAGAGTGAGTAAAACATGAGGTCACCCAAAGTCCGATTGTGCACTAAAACAATTAACTCCATTTTTTCAAAATAATTATTTTCCACCTAAAAAAAACTATAAGGCTTCATTTTAAAATTATTTAATTTTATTGTAAAATAATGAGATAATTATTGATAATTATTTAGTATTATCATGATACATAGATATGTCTTACATAGTTTAAAAGATCTATTTTATTCCAACTGTAACTCTTATTTTGGACCATGTAAATATAAAACATTGGGTTTTAATAATACATACTTGAGTTTTGATTCGTATATTTTCTTCTATTTTCTTTATTTTTATAACATGTAATCAGCACAAAATCTTTCAAAATTTAGCGAAGGTAGTAATTTTTATAAGTATAATCATCCATCACGTGTATCAAAATTTATTTGGTAACATGCGAATTTTATATATACAATCCGTCCAACTTGTTTACAAAATTCTAAAGCTGTCAATTCGTGCCAAAGTTATGAGTTTTAATTCTGCCATCATTATATTAGTTTGGAAGAAATCATTACTTTTTAAATACTACCACATAGTTGACAGATTTTGTGTTAAAGAATTCGTGCCAATTTCTCTCTATACTATGGACTTTTACAGCGCGTTATTTTGTCCTTCAAGGATTGAACCCGCCACCTCCTTTTCAATTCGTCAACATGTTGCAACCAGTATGTATTTGATTATTATTATTATTATTATTATTATTATTATTATTATTATTATTATTATTATTATTATTATGATGTTAGATGACATGCACAAAATTTGGTGCCCTATAATTAGTGCCAATTTCTCTCTATACTATGGACTTTTACAGCGCGTTATTTTGTCCTTGAAGGATTGAACCCGCCACCTCCTTTTCAATTCGTCAACATGTTGCAACCAGTATGTATTTGATTATTATTATTATTATTATTATTATTATTATTATTATTATTATGATGTTAGATGACATGCACAAAATTTGGTGCCCTATAATTATAGAATATGTTCAATGCTTTATTTTTCTTTATGTTTAAAAATATATACATTTGCAATGATTATTGAATATTCTTTGAGTCTTCAACCTGATTAAATATTTTTAAATGTTCTTTATTATCTTTAAATTAATGATTTATCTTGTAGTTGTTCCAGAAGTAGCACAACTTTATAATTAATATTCCAAAAGAATATTAATCATAGATTTGTCTATTACAAATAGTTCATTGTTGCTCTTGAAGTATAATAATATTTAATTAATATTTTAGAAGAATATTACTTGCTCCTTAAGAGCATAAATTATAATTTTAATATTCCAAAAAAATATATTTACATATCGCTCTTGAAGAAGTAATAGTAAAATACAACACTCCCAAATTAGCACATGTTTCAAAGAATATACTATTCAGAATTAGTGTTTGTCCCTAAAGAAAACATACATAAATTATGTTATATTGATATTGACTACTTGATTAACTATTATGTAATATTTAATCATATTCTTCAAAACTAATTGCATTTTCTTTTGTTTTATTATTTAATTAATCAAATGACAAATATCACAAAACTTGATTTGCTAAAATTGAGATATCTGGCAAAAATTATCTATCAGCTGATATCCATCTTATCTCAAAAGGTTTGAGAGAGACAATAAAAGCAGAAAATAATGAATCCCTACATGATCTTGCAAAAGGACTCATCTTTCTTTGTCACCATCTTCACACTGGATTTGAATACCTCATTGAGAAAGATCCACAGTTGCTTTGAAAAAAATTAATTGAAAGATTTAATCATCATATGAATATAGTCCTCCCCAAAACCTGCTATGAGTGGATGCACCTTCATTTGCAAGATTTTAAAATTGTTAGTTAGTACAATGCTAAACTGTCCAGAATATGTCAGAAATTGATTTTGAACGGAGAAAAAATCACTAATGAAGATAGTTGGAGAAATTTTTTTTTCACCTTTCACGCCTCAAATGTGCTCTTGCAGTAACAATATCGTGAGCGTGGTTTCAAAAAGTACTCAACACTTATATTTTGCCTACTAGTTGCTAAACAAAAATAATGAACTGTGGATAAAAATCATAAGTTATGTTCAACTGGTTCTATACCATGGCCCGAAGCAAATAGTATGGCGTTGCTTGAAGCAAATGCAATATTAAAACAAGGATAAGGACATGGATCTATATGTGGATACGGATTTGAGGAGAACACCGGCATGCACGTGAAATAATTCATGAAAGAAATAATCAACAAATTTATCAACAACAAAATAATAATTTCAAAAGGCATAAAGCAAACGAAAGTAGCATATCTAAAAAGGAGCACGAAGAAAGTCGTTTCAAATGTGGAATAAAATGGCGTTGGGCACGTACCTATTATATAGAAAAACATCTTGTGGATCTCTACCTAAAATAAATTAAAGGAAAATGGGAGACAAATTTTGTTTATTATGATGGTCCAATTGATGTGACTCATTTGAATTTCTCCAATTTGTTCACCGATCCAAATGGGAAAATTGACCATTTGATTGGGCGTGGTGTGATGGAAGATATAGATGAGTTTATTTATATTTCTATTATTTTCCTTTATTTTAGAAATTTAGTTTGAAATTATGTTTTTGCTATTTGCAAAAAAGATTTGAAACTTAACTATATATTGTTACTTTCATAGTATTGAATTATGTTTACCATTTTAAATTTAAATTCAAGTTTTTTAAAAATTATATTTATTTTGTTATATTTATAGATTCGTGACGGGCTGTCAAGACACCTACTTGATTAATGATATAAGTACACATACTATTCTTCAAGACAAAAATATTTTTTAGATTTAACATTAGTAGAAAATAATGTTAATGCGGTATCAAGTGCATCAAATATCGTTGAAGGCTACGAAAGAGCTTGTATCATTTTATCAAATAATACAAAATTATATATTGACGATGCACTTTATTCTAGTAATTTTAGAAGATATTTGCTTAGTTTTAAAGTTATTCACTGCAATGGATATCACATTGAGATGATACAAGAAAATAATGTTGAATATCTTTATATAAGATCTTTTGTATTTGGCAAGAAGTAAATAAAAGAAAAATTTTATTCATTCCCATTTGGCATGTATTATACATTTATAAAAATGGTTTAATCAAATAATGTTACGAACTAGAAGTTTGTTGATTCAAAAAGTTTCATACTTTGGCGTGATCAACTTGGACATTCAAAAGTTATAATGATGCGTAGAATAATAAACAACTCATGCTAGATACAATAATATTAATTCATGGAGATATATGTGAGCCAATACACCAACCATGTGGATTATTTCGTTATTTTATGGTATTAATTGATTCTTTTACTAGATGGTCACATGTTTCCCTACGTTCTACTAGAAATGTAGCATTCGCTAGATTACTTGCTCAAATCATAAAATTACGAGCACAATTCCTTGATTATTCAATCAATACTATTCATCGTGACAATGCTAGTGAATTTAGATCACAAGTATTCGATGATTATTATATGTCAATTGAGATTGCAATTGAACATTCGGTATACTTATATCTATATACAAAATGATTTTGCGGAGTCATTTATTAAACGTTTATAACTTATTGTTAGACGATTACTTGTGAAAACAAAACTCCCAGTTTCTGCTTAGGGTCATGCCATTTTACATGCTGCATCATTGATTCGTATTAGACCAACTGACTATTATTAATATTCACCTTTGCAATTGGAATTTGGTTATAAACTTGATATTTCTCATATACAGATTTTTGGTTGTACTGTCAAGTCCCTATTTCACCCCGCAACATACTAAAATGAGTTCTCAACGAAGGCTTGAAATTTATATTGGTTCTTATTCACCATCCATTATTAGGTATCCCATTTTGATCCCCGCAGCAATCAATATGAACAAGAGGTTGAAAAAATAATTCATTTGCAAAGAGTTACAAATTAATTACCTATTATAGTTTTTGATACAAGAAAAGTGACAAAGTCATATATTCTAGCAAAAAATATTCCAACAAAAATTGATGTTCCTACAAGATAATCTGCTTTAACAAATGAATCTCAAATACATCAGAAGTGTCATCGACCAATTGATTCAAAAGACTTTGTACCTCGAAAAAGAAAAATGCAAAAAAAAAAAAACCAACAAAAAACTTTGAAAGAAGTCATATTAAAAAAGATTGATAAATCAAAAGACTTTGTACCTCGATTCAAAAGACTTTGTACCTCGAAAAAGAAAAATGCAAAAAAAAAAAAAACCAACAAAAAACTTTGAAAGAAGTCACATTAAAAAAGATTGATAAATCAAATATTGAAGAACTATGAGTGTCCAAAAATAATGATATTTTAATAAATTATATATTATTTCATAAATTATGGGAACAGAGTAATATTTTTATAGATAATATTTTCGCATTTAATGTGGCTCTTGATATTATAAAAAATGAGAATCATGAACTACATTCTGTTAAAGACGGTCAAAATGGAAAATGATTGGCCAAAATGGAAATAAGTTGCACAGGCGGAATTGAATTCTTTTGGACCTGTAATTCAAACACCTGAAAATACAATCCCTGTTGGATATAAATGAATTTTTGTACGAAAGAGAAATGAAAAATAATGAAATTACAAGATACATAACATGAGTAGTAGCTCAAGGTTTTTCACAAAGACCAGGAATTGATTACGAGGAAACATATTCATTTGTAATGGATACCATTACTTTTATATTCTTAATTAATTTGACTGAATCACAAAAACTTAATATGCGCCTTATGGATGTAGTAACTGCCTATTTGTACGGTTCACTTGATAGTGACGTATCTATGAAAGTCATCGAATAACTTAAAGTGCCAGGAACAAATGATACATGCTCAAGAACTAAGTTCTCAACTAAATTGCAAAAATCATTATACGAATTGAAACAATCCAAACACATGTGGTATAATTGCCTTAATGAATATTTGTTGAAGGAGGATTATAAAAAATAATAATGTCTGTCCATGTGTTTTTCTAAAGAAAATAGGTATTGGATTTGCAAATTTGGCAGTTTATGTTGATAATTTAAATTTATTTGCAACTCGTGAAGAGCTCAACAAAACTACAGATTATTTGAAAAATGAATTTGAGATGAAGGATTTGTGAAGATCAAATTTTGTCTTGGATTGCAGATTGAATTTTTCCTCAAAAGATTACTTGTTCATCAATCTATTTATAGAGAAAAAGTCTTAAAATGCTTTCATATGGATAATGCACATTTATTGGCAATGTTAAAAAAGATCGATTTCATCCACTTGAAGAGGAAGAAAAGTTTTTTGGTCCTGAAGTACCATATTTTTGTACAATTGGAGCATTAATTTATCTGGTAAATTGTACTCGACCCGACATAGCTTTTTTAGTAAATATCATCGTAACAAGATATAGCTCTACACCAACTAAAAGACATTGGAATGATGTTAAACATATTTTTCATTACCTTAAGGGCACTATTGATTTAAGATTATTTTACTCTCAAAAGTTAAGTTTTGCTTTAGTGGGATATGTAGATGCAGGTTATCTTTCTGATCCACATAAAGCTTAATCACAAATAGGATATGTATTTATACGTGGATGAACATCTATATCATAGAGATCTATGAAACAATCCCTAACAACAACATCCTCAAGTCATTTTGAAATTATTACAATCCATGAAGTAGGCTGAGAATTTGTATGGCTGAGGAATATGACTCATCATATCCAAGCATAATGCAGATTAATTTTAACAAAAGATAGTCCAACAATTTTGTATGAATACAATACGGGTTGTATTGCACAACTTAAAGGAGGCTATATCAAATGTGACAGAACGAAGCATATTTCTTCAAACTTCTTTAATACACATGAATTTCAAAAGAATGGGGATATCGATATTCAACAAATTTCCTCAAGTGATAATGTGACTGATTTATTTACAAAAACATTGCCTAATCAACGAATTTGCTCAAGTGATAATGTGGTTGATTTATTCACAAAAACATTGTCAACATCTACATTCACTAAATTCATTCAAAGAATTGGAATGCGTTGACTCAAAAATCTTCAGTGATTTTCATCAGGAGGAGTAGCTGTATTTTTTCCTCAGTCTAGGTTTTTTGTCAAGGTTTCAATGAGTCAAAATTTTCTTTTTACTCCAAAATATTAATAATTAACTTTACTCTTTTTCCTTTGTTTGATTTTTTTTTTCCACTTGGTTTTTATCAAACAAGATTTCTAACGAGAGAGTTATTGTAAAAACAATCTTCAAAGGGGAGTGTTATAAAATAATGATATAGTTATCGATGATTATTTAGTATTATCATGATATATAGAAAAGTTTTATCTATTAGAAAATCTATTTTATTTCAATTGTACCTCTTATTTTGAACTCTATAAATATAGGACATTGATTTTTAATGATACATACTCAAATTTTGATTCTTATATTCTCCTCACTTTTCTCTCTTCATAACAAATTTCTTAAATAATCGACCTTCAATTGGTGAATTTTTTGGCTCAGTATACCAATCCAACATTCACAACACCCAACCAAATCACGACCCAAACCTCAATCTATCTTTCACACTCCAGCTGCTTTACCTTATAACCACTAAGGACACAATTGAGATGGTGTTTTTCAACCACAAAGGCTTTGAAGAAAACGAAGAAAATCAGCCGAGAGAGAAAGAGGTAGAGAGTTTTCTTTTCTAATACAAGACCAAAATACACATTCAAATCATAGGAGACCAAGGAGGCTAATAAATATAGGTTAGGTTAGGTCAAAGTGTGGGCCAAATCCAATACAATAAAATTAAGTGGGCCAACGTATATTAGCCGTCCAATGAGTGTGGAAGTCGGGCCATGAGCAATAATAATTAATTATGTTGCTTCCAACGGTCCAAATTATTTGAGGGTTGGGTCCTCAATCTTAGGTGTCAATAATTAATTTATCCAACATCAATTTAACATCATTGCCGGAGATTATTGGGTATTAAAAAATCAACAAAATTGTTATTTATTTAATTAAATTTTTAACGTGAAGTGAACCATTTGTTCGATCTTGGTTCTCAATCCATCTAGCAATGACAGATCTATCTCTCACAGGCCAATGCCAGCGACACTAAGATTGGAACGAGACGATGACAACTCCACCAATTCCCCCGCTATCAATTCATCAGTGGTGTAATTCGGGATGGCGAAGGCAGTGGATTACATGCGGGAGCTAACAAATGTAGGAGCCATGACTCGTTTCCTCCATGAATATATAGCCAATTAGAAAAATAAATGTGTATAAATTATATTTAAATAACATACATTTTATGTGCATAAAATTGGACAGAATTTTGGCTTACCAAAATCAAATACATAACATAGAAAAGAGAAATTCATGAATATGAATTTGGTCGATACGATAATGCCCACACTGTCGCTAACAACTTTCTAGCACTCATATCCCAAGATACACCGACAACGTCTCACAATAAGAGCACTCCAAATTACGTAGACCAACGAACCTACTTATTATGTTTTGAACCTTCTTTATGAAGGCTGATTCCAAATAAATGCATAATTTTGAATGAATATGCATTAGTATGATAATGCAATTAAGAAGTGAATGAATGAATAAACACTTAGGGTCTATATATAGATGTTGAAAATATTTACCTCAAAGGACCCAAACTATGGAAGAGACACAACTATTGGAATTAGTCTCTATATTTGAAGAGACGCATATCTTGAAAAATGATAATGCCAAAAGTCACAATATTTCATATAGAAAGATATATTTTCAACCAAATAATTTCTAGAATTTTCCATAATATTCTACATAATTTTTCAATAATTCACGTATTTAAGTGATTTAAATTTGACTCAATTTTTCATTCACCAAATAACACATTCCACTTAAATAATTAAGAATTGATCAAAACCAATTATATATATATATATATATATATATATAATTCCAACATAGCCTACTAGCAAGCCCTTGATCTCGAGCTTGAGACCATTCTCTCCCTAACAGACAGACCGTTCGGCCCTTGGGGTTACTAGACACCCCAAGCTATCCTTCCCTACATATGCAGTTGGTAAGCTAAGAAAATCCAATGCAGCAGGGTAAAAGGATATAGGAAGCTTGCCATCATACTTGAATAAGGGACATCATTAGTGCACTTTCGAGAAATATAGCAATTAACGCACGATAAGCGATCTTGCAATGCCACATGGGTAGGGGAGTTCTCTAGGTCCATGACTCACTCCCCCACTCAATCCGCTAATGCCTTCGCAGCGGACATGTGTTTCGCCTCTGCCTACCTTGTATTCTCCAAGGTAGTGGGTCCGAAAATTTCTCCACAATTGTAGCATCACCCCCTTGATGTGCGGGCGTCCACAATGCTCCCTGCATCTCTTCCCGCACTATCTCATAAATGTCGCCTTCAACATCGCCTTCACCGTATGCACCTCTACATTAGTTCCTAAGCGGATGGTTCTTCTAGTCGATACATCACCACGTATGTTGAAGCATCAACAAATGCCCCACTTTGCAATTTCTACAACAATGCATAGGTCATGCCCTTGCGAAACAAAGGTTAATGCAGCCGATAAAACTACATAACACATGCCCCTAATATAAGTCCTCCTCGTAGCTTTCCATCGTTGATTCCACTCACTTGTCAGCCGCTTTGCCACATGTTGGTGGTCCCAAAATCTTCTCTACAGGAACGTATGTCGTTAGCTTAGGTAAACCAACAACGCAACATTCAAAGTGAAGACGCTCTGATACCATGTAACGGATCGCCCGTTCGGCCTTTGAGGTTACGAGACACCCCAAGGTAGTCGTCCCCACACATGCGGTCGGCAAGCTTAGACAATCAAACGCAGCACAATAAAAAGTTATAGGAAGCTTGCCATTATAGTTGAATAAGGGACATTGTTAGTGCACTTCCGAGAAATATAAAAATAAACACATGATAGGTGATCTTGCTATGCCACATGAGTAGAGGAGTTCTGTAGGTTGGTGACTCAGCACTCCGATTTGGACCGCCAGCTATCTAGCCCAGAGATGGATATTGGGGGGGCTGGGCTGTAGCTCCCACTAGGTCCAAGAGTTTTTTTTTTTCAAGGTATTTTTTACTTTTTTGGGGTAAAAAATCAATTTTTTATGTGTAAAAAAGATTTTTCCAAGTTGTAGCCCAATTTGAAATTTTGTAGTCCAGTCGTGGATCCAATCATGGATCCGTCCCTGATCTAGCCTCCACAAATCTCCAGAGGTTCTTGATATTATCAAAGCTGATTTTGCTTACATGCTCTCCAATGTCAGCTCCACCTCCTCCCCGTTGAACAGGTATCCACCAATGTGCGCCAGCTTGATCTTGCTCAATCTCAAGTCAACGAGGCTCTTCTACGTATCGATGCTATTGTCGACCGCTTGAGTTGTCTCGATTGTGTTCAGAAGTCACTTCAATCGGAGTATTTCGAGTCAATTGCATCTTACATCCGGCCCTTCCTCCAAATTGGCGCCAAGTTTAAAGACTCGTCGGCGTATGATCAGCGGGAGCAACTCCTCTCCTACAAGAAGCAATTGTAAGGCATCACCAAGAAGAGGATCTTGACTGCTATAGACCAGCGGAAGTATCCCACCATTCTCCGTTTAATCAAGCTTTGCACTCCCTATAATGGTTGAGCTGAATCACAACCAAAACCAATTGAACCAACATAAATTACTCACAATTAAAGACAATCAGGTAGGACATAACAACCTAAGCTGTAACTGTATTAATTGAACCGAATGAACTTACAATTATGAAGAGAAGAAGAGAAAGATACAAGTTAGAAGAAGAAGGGAGGAAAAATCAGAGAGAGTTGGAAGGAAGAAAACAAATCAGACATTCCAAATAAAAACTTCTTATTCTTTCCTACGGTTTAAGAACTATAGCCAAAAACGTGTTCCCAAAATTATAAAACGTATGACACATAAAACAATTAAATTGGGCACAAAACGATGTCGTCTTGAATTTCAAAATTCTGGTGCAACTGTTGGGATCTCTTCTTCTTTCTTCCCCAGGTGCTTCCTTCCGCTGGCTGGTTATGACACTTCCCTTGGCCTGGAAGAAGAAGGCTTGCAGGTGTTACGTTAATTACTTGGAAAAGGTTATTTCCATGAGATCACGGATCGAATTTGAGCAATTGGTGGAACTGAATGAGTAATCAAACAATATTAGTAACAATCAGGTGAACTTTGTGGCTTGTTTGATGAATTAGTTCAAAGACATTGTCCTGCCTATAGAAAACAATAATGAGATTTTGAGAAATTTGTGCGGTGAGGATGGCATTGTTTATGCCAATTACGAGCTTCACATGGAATGTGATTCACGGGGATCTATCATTCTAAAAAATTACACGGAGTACAGGAAGTTAGCAAATTTGACTTCTGATATTAATTCATATAAGAGCAATTTGCTCTCAGCTGGGGCAGAAGGGCCTGACTCTAGAGAGGTTGAGTTGTATCTGGAAGAGATACTGTCTTTGATGCAGTTGGGTGAGGATTACACTTAGTACATGGTTTCCAAAATAATGGGCTTGACCTCTGTGGATCCAGAATTGGGTCCTCAAGCCACAAAGGCTTTAAGGAGTGGAAATTTCAGTAAAGTTGCTCAGGATGTTACTGGTTACTATATCATTTTGGAAGGATAAGTTATGGTGGAAAATGTGAGGAAAGTCATCAAAATCAATGAGCATGTGCCTGATAGTCTCACAACATCCATGGTAGATGACGTGTTTTATGTGCTGCAAAGTTGCTGTAGGAGGGCAATTTCTACTTCAAATATCGACTCGGTGATTTCTGTGTTGAGCAATGCCTTAAGTTTATTGGGGGGTGGATATAGTGAGGCACTGCAACAACAGATGAGAGCACTGGCAAATCCAGGCACGGATCTGCCCCTGGATGAGAGAGCTAAATCTAGGAGCAAAGCTATTTTTGGGAGGTGATGGGGTGCAGAAGACTGGAGCTGAGATTACCACGTCTTTGAACAACATGGATGTTAGTAGCATGTCCCGAAACTATGTCATGAGATTGAAGAACAATATGCAGAAGTAAGTGCAGATTTTACATGCCATTATATTCTTCTTCTTTTATTTCAGATGCCTGGTTTCTTTACTATTTTAATTTTATAATTAGGTGAAAATATGAGAAGCGATTCGAAAATGAAATAGCAGTTCAGTAATAATTGTAGGTTTACTTAATTTGGATTAAAACGCTACCATCTGCTGCATTTTTGAAGCTGCCAAAGAACGAATGTGAGTCGGTTAATGTGTGACACTACATTTTTTTTGTAAGTCAGTTTAGACAATGATGACCATTACCATTTAGAAGATCAAGTTTCAGTCTCCAATTTGACGTTCAAACTACATTCCAGCTCGTGTAGAAGAGCCACAGTCATTTCTCTATTTAGAACAAGCTTTTGTAATTCTTAAGACTTTTCTAATAGATTTGTGGCCCAGGATCTAACATGGTCATATTCTCATATTTTGAATAACTCTGTGATATATGTGCGTGGTTTTTTCCTGCGATTTTGTCTTGATGTCAATGATTAGGACTGCTCCAGCATCTAATGTGATTACATCCTTGTAGTTTGATTAACTCTGTGATACATGTCTGAGGTTTCTGTTGAAATTGAAATATCGTTTAGTTAACTGTTAAATATGCATTATTTACTGGAAAATACACCATCTTTTCTGTAATTTATTATGTATTAATTTTTACCAAATGTCAAAGATGTCCTTGATGCTATGCGGATGAATTCGTTTTCTAAAAAAAATTAAAGGATGTGTTCAACTTCTTAGAAAGGTAAATGAACACCACCCTATATTATGATTCCCATTATCTTTTTCTTTGTTTCAACACATACCCAATGTTTGTACTTCAGTCAGACTGAGGCCATTTTCATAAATCAGGTATCCGTGCACCCTGAACAGGTAGAGAGATAAATTTGATTCTTTTTTGGCCAAAACACATCTCGTGTACTCGTAGTACGCGTAAGCAAAAATCAAATTTTCCATTTTTCAATTTCTTTTGATTCTACCAATTCCACAATTGAGCTCAACAATTAGCCTATTATCATTCCATTGATTTTAAACAAATATTCAACACTATCTGAAGCAGAATATGCAAAAAATGAATTGAATGATTCCTGGCTTCAAAGGATTCTCCGTGCTGTTGAGACCAAAGTGGCGTAGCTTCAGCCACTGATGACAGCCAACAATTACGACTCATTTGTGCACCTTATCATTGACTTCATAGTTAAAAGGCTTGAAGTCATCATGATGCAAAAACGATTCAATCAACTTGGAGGTCTTCAGGTTGACAGAGATGCCAGGACACTGGTCAGCCGTTTCTCCAATATGACCCAGAGGATTGTTAGAGACAAATTTGCTTGTCTCACCTAGATGCGACTATCTTAAACTTAGAAAAGGTCTTTGAAATTTTAGATTTCTGAGGAGAAAACTTAAGGCCCATGACTTGGAGGCTAACTCCAGTTGAGATCAGAAGAGTATTGGTTCTAAGAGTTGATTTTAGACCTAAAGCAATAGCGTCTCTTAAATTATAGTCCCCTGTTCAGTTGATCGCATTTATCATTAGCTTTGGATTTTCTATCATGTCGTGTCATTTTCTCTTGTTGCTCTTCGAATTTTCGTTTCAATTTTATACAAGAGTAGAGATCAAGATGCTGGAAACATATCAATCACGACTTCGTTTGTTCAAAGCCCATCAAACTGAAGTTGAATACTTTAATAGAAAGTTCATGGACGTGAAAACTGAGTTATGTTTACAGAATTTTCTCTCTTTCCAGATTTGTTATTAGAAAATGCTAGCTTCTCTTGAATTGTGGTTATCCTCTGTTAATTGTATTTTATTTTATCCCAGCTAATTTTCTTTACCACTGGACAATATTTGCTCTATTTTTATTCTGAGAGATCTAACACATGATGTGCAGTTTGTAGATGGGTTGATTGTGAATTCATATTTTTGAAATCTGATAGTGTATTTTATAGACTTATTGAGGCCATTAAATTAAGGTATTTTATAGCCTAATTTCATGTTAATTATATTTGTTAGGTTAAAATCAATGCAAATTAGTGGATTTAGAAGAAAGGGACAAAAATTTGCGAAAATGAAGGAATTCCAAAGTTTGGGGACCAAAGTGTAAACATCCAATATTTGATTTGGATCACAAAATGATGATTGAAGATCATATGACATCAATTGGATGCAATTGGAGGTCAAAGGAATAAAATGGAGTTGAAGCATTTTCACAAATCAATTTACAGCCGAAGAAGTTACACTCCAAATTTTTAACATCAATTTGAGACCCATTTTTCGGATAGCAAACATTCGAATTGGAAAATTTTTATTTTAAGAAGAATTGTAAGTCTTTGAGTAAGCTTTCCAATGCATTTTTAATCATTTCAATTGGAGTTCGAAAGAGAAAGTTACGACCAAATTACGGAGAGCTGTCTAGGGATGACACGTACAGCAACGGCCCGTGTGCGAGGGCTAGCTATGGCGTGCACGCACCACCCTTTTTTCTCCAACTCGAGAGCAAAATTATTGACCGGTGTGCACGCAGTGGACTATATGGTTTGCGAGCACGGGCCAAAGTTTCTGTGACGAGCCAGTTTCTTTATTCTGATAAAATTCTATATGGAAACAATATATAGACATCATATATATACCTAAACATGCGTAAATTGTGGGGAACCTCCCTTTTGACATAAAAATCATATATTCTACATATTTTGGAGGTGAAGAACGAGGCCAAGCATCAAGATTGATGAAGATTATATGAGTTTATTGAAGAATATTTATCCATTTTCAAGATTCAAGCCAAGAAATTGGATTTCACCACTTTCTTCATTATTTCTCCTTTCCGGGTGATTTTTACAATATTTTTTGTATAATTTAATCATTAGAATGTTATGCTAGTTTTTCTATTGTATCGAATAAATGATGAACTCAATTGCATATTTGATTTGATTTAAGACTATTAATTTTGTTATTTCTTGATTTTCTTGATTGATTTTGCATACCTATTGCATTATTTAATTGATTGGCCACCAATTGAATAATTAGTTACTTGTTATAATATTAGGAGATTTACAATAAGTTTAGAATGCAACAAAATTAACATATATAGATATAATTAGGAATTATCTTTATCACATATACAATTGCATAAATAACCTATAATTTAATGCATTTTGATCATATGAATTCGGATTATGAATAGAATCAGGTCGTGATTAAAATAGATTTAATTTGTCTTGGAAAAAGAATTAAATACATTAATATTATCGATTGTCACGAAGTATGAAATTGACTGTATTACGAATCAAGAATTAAAATAAATGATAATGGGGGGATTCACAAATCTAAGACAAACATTCACGTATTTGCCAAAACATTTTTTATTGCTTTCTTAGTTTAGAATTAGTTTAAATAACAACAAAATCACATATTTTGTGTCAAAAACATCGAATTTAGTAGTAATTAGTGAACTAGAATTAAAAATTATTTCTCATGAGATGATAACTCACAACTCACTTTATTATTAATTATCAACGATCCCGTACGCTTGCGGATTTCACGTGAACAAAATCCTATCCACAGCTCCAAAAGACGCATCGTGTCTCGGGATGGAGTGAGAAGTTAGCCTTCTTCCTGTCTCTTTGTCTCCGTCTCTTCTGGGCCAGTTGCTGACGTATAATTTGCTGATTGCTTATTTTGATGCATCTACCAATGTTGTTTTGTTTCTATGCATATGACCATAAATGTTTAGTGTGGAGAATTTATGTGGCACAATGATGATTGGGCTAGACTACTACTGTTACCGGGCTTGTGGGCTGAGTTGTCTATTGATAATTCAAGCTGTGCATTTTCTTGGCAAAAACGAGTTGCTGGAAACACGACTTCCTTAATTAGAACGGATGCTTCAGATCTTGCCAAGCGTTCTCTTGTACACCGTTAGATGAAAGGCTTCTAGTGGTGGCTTCAATATTTAATCGACCCTAGGGTTTCTATGTGCGAGATTTTTCATTCTCTCTACCTCTCGAACTCTTTGTGGTCCTTTGTCTTCTCCCTTCTATACTTCAAATATTAAAGCCCGAGTTTAATGATAATATTTTCAGCCTTGTACAGATCTTGAGTGATTGTTTGTATAAGCTTTTGGTTCTCCATTCTTGAGCGAATGTTGTAATGATTTCTGAGGCTTATTTTGTGAAATCTTGTGTGACTTCTGTTGAGTGCCGAGAAGCTTGTACTAGATAGATTCTTGATTCCATTAATATAGTGATTTCATCCAGTGGCAAAAGCTCAAAAGGGGAGTAGGAACTCTAGTTCTGAACCGTTTGCCTTGGGGCAAAAATCTCCGTGTTCATTTGTGTTTTTTATGTTTCTTTCATTTTCGTGATTTATTATTTCAAATTTTTGTTGATCTAAGTTGGCTGATTTTTTGAACTTATCGTAACAATGGTATTCGACCACGTTGAAGGTGGTTCTTGGCTCTGGTTCTAGCGGATCTGAAAGTCTCTATACACATTCAGTAGATTTCTGTCATTTACTTGAAACCCTACTAAGGGATTTTGGAGATTTTGTTCCACATTTCTTGAGTTACAGTACATACGGTTTGCTTATATTGTGGGATTTCTGCAATTGAAACTAAATTCCTAAATTGAAGACTTCTTGGTAGTTCATTTGCCTAGAAACCACGAGTTGTCTAGAATATGAGGGCTATCTTGAATAAAAGTCAACAGTTTATGCTCATTTTATGATTCTTGCATGTGTTCTCGATATATAGTATATGGCATTTTGTAATATGTGCATTTGTAACTTGATACTTTGTTGTCTTGAGTAAACTGCATACTCTTGTTGTGAATGAACTATTGAGATCTCTCTGAATAGTCTGCACTATATATCTTGCATGTTGTTTGTACACTTTAAAATGTGATTATTATGTATGAAATTTGAGTTCTTGAAATTTGTATATACTGTTGACTTATATGTGATCTTCCTGCACTGTTATTAATCAAATTGTGATTCAACTATGTCAACTAAAGTTGAATTGGAGATTTGTAATGGTAAAGGAGACTTTAGTCTCTGGAACTAAAAAATGCGAGCCATTTTATTTCAACAAAAATGTGGTAAAGCCACTGATGAATCATGGCCTAATGTTATGGAAGAAAATAAGAAAATTGAACTTGATGAAATTGCATGGAGTTCTATATTCTTGCATTTATCTGATAATGTGTTGAGAGAAATTGGTGAGACAAAAACTGTTGTTGAGTTGTGGAAAAAATTGGAAGATACTTATTTGACTACATGCCTAATAAAGTGTATCTTCTAAAACCATCTCTTGATCTTGATGCAAACATTGATAGATTCAATAGACTATCCCGTGACCTAGCTGATTGTGATAAGAAACTCTCAAAAGATCTGTTGGTTTTGGTTTTGTTAAATTCAATAAGTGATAAATATAGTGATGTTAAAAATGCTATTGAATATGGTAGAGGGGCTCTATCTACTGATCTAATAATAAATGCTTTGAAACCTTGATGGCCAAGTCCAAACCAAATCCAAAAATTGTCAACTTCAATAAAAAATCAGGACACAAGAAGAGGGTGAACTTTAAAGATAAAATGAGAAACAAGACAAAGGGTAAAAAGTGTTTTTACTATCTAGGTGAAGGTCATTTTATCAAAAATTGCCATAAGAGACATAATGATTTGAGGAATAAGTCTAACAATGATGGTGGTGCTACTTTGGCCTATAATAATGCGTCCAACATAGATGAGGTTTATATTGTTGTTCACCGTCCACCTAATCAGGAGTGGATCCTTGACTCTGGTTGCACCTTTCACATGTGTACTAAAAGAGAATGACATACTCAGTTTTTATGATCATTGCATACTAGGAAAGCAAAATAGATTATCGTTTTTGCTTGGGATGCATAAATCTTTGTCTATTCTTGAATATTTGCATGCTGATCTTTGGGGACCAGCTTCAGTGCCCACATATACTATTTTCAGATTTTTCCTTTTAAATGTAGATGATTTTTCTAGGAAAAACTGTCTCTTTCTTCTTAAACTTAAGTCTGACACTTGTAATACTTTTAAAGAATGAAAAATCTTGATTAAGAATCAAACAATAAAAAGATTAAAGTATTGAGGACTGATAATGGGCTTGAATTCTGCAATTATGAATTTGATGAATTGTGTTAATTGCATGGTATTCTAAGACACAGAATAGTGACACACGCCCCACAACAAAATGACTTCGCTGAAAGAATGAACAGAACTATTCTTGAAAAAGTTAGTGCATTTTATGAGGTTCTGGTCTTCTCAAGTTATTTTGAAGAGAAGCTGCAAAAACTACTAGTTATCTCATAAATAGAAGCCTCGCTAGTGTTATACAATTTAAATCCCCTGAAGAAGTTTGAATAGGAAAACCTGTAGACTTGAGTAATTTGAAAATATTTGGATGTGCAGCCTTTGCACATCAATCTGAAGGGAAACTTGAACCTAGAACCCTTAAGTGTGTTTACTTGGGCTATGGTAAAGGGGTAAAGGGATATAGACTTTGGGTAAGAGAGACCAAAGGATATAAGATCATTTTGAGTAGAAATCTGGTGTTTAATGAGTCTGATCTGCCTTGTTTGAAATCTGAAAAAGACCCTAAAGAAATAGGTCAGACTGAAAATAAAGGAAGAGAAACTGAAATTAAGGTGGAGTAAGTTAATAATGATAATCTACAACTTGATCAGATTGAAAATAGTGATGTTGATATTCAAAATAATGATGATACTGATCAAACTGAATGTGATTTTGAAGTTAATCAACCTTTGAATGATTATCAACTTGCTAGAGATAAAGAAAGGAGAGAAATAAGACCACCTATGAGATTTGATGATGAAATATCACTTCTTGTTATTCAGGGGTTCATTAAGAATGAACCTGAGTCCTTTAAAGATGCTATGAGTAACAAGGACTCTAAGCATTGGCCAGCTGTAATGAATGATGAGATGGAATCGTTAAGAATGAATAAAACTTGGACCTTAGTTAAAAGACCTAAGAAAAAGGGATTTATAAATTTCAAGTGGCTTTTTAAAATTAAAAGAGGTGAGAAAGATGAGAGTGTCATTAGATACAAAGCAAGATTTGTGGCTAAGGGTTTTGCTCAAAAAAAAAGGGAATAGATTTCAATAAAATCTTTTCTCCAGTTGTAAAATTCACAACTGTTAGAATGACACTTGCCCTAGCAACTCAATTTAATTGGAAATTGGATCAAATAGATGTAAACACTGCTTTTTTAAATGAGGATCTTGAAGAAACCATTTTTATGTAACAACCTAAAGGTTTTGAAGTGGATAATAATACGGACTTATTATGCCTTCTTTAAAAAGTTACTTCATGGTTTGAAATAAACTCCAAGACAATGGTACAAGAGATTTGATACTTTTGTACTTGGACTTAGTTTTAAAAGAAGTAATTTTGATACCTATCTTTATTGTAAATGAAATGGAGGTGAGAATTCATTCTATCTTCTACTTTATGTGGATGACATGCTTTTAGCAAGTTATGACATAAAGAAAATAGAGTCAATTAAAGATAAATTAAATTTTGAATTTGAAATGAAGGACATAGGTCCTGTTAGAAAAATATTAGGTATCGAAATTAAAAGAAATGGAAGAGAGGGCACACTAAGTCTAAATTAAAAATCTTATGTTTTGAAAGTACTTGAAAGTTTTGCAATGTCTGATACTAAAAGTGTGAGTTTACTTTTAGCAAATCACTTCAAACTATCTAATTATTAATGTCCCAGAACTGAAGATGAGTTTAAAGAATGGCTAGAGTGCCATATTCTAATGCTGTGGGGTCGATTATGTATCTAATGATTTATTCTAGGCCTGATTTGGCATTCTCAATAAATGTATTGAGTAGATACATGTCTAACTTTGGTGAAGTTCATTGGGAAGCTCTAAAGTGGCTTTTTAGATATATTAAAGGAAATTGTGACCTATGAATTGAATATCGAAAACAATTTGAGGGTGTTACCTTGAGGGGTTACACAGATTTTGATTATGCAGGTAATAGGGTGATACACTCCTACACTGGTGGCTGATTTCTATAGTTAATAACTCACAGCAAAACTAGACAAACACGAGTATATGTAAAGGAAGACTTATGCTCACTAACGGAAGAACTATAGCACAATAAATTGTAAAAGAAATAGTGAGAAAGTGTTCTTGCTATTAAAGGAATTCAACAATAAAGAAATTGAAATAAACAAATGGGTATTTGGACATTCGAGAGGTCCAGTGCTCTCCTATGTGTTTCCACCAATTTTATGCATATCTTTTCTCTTCCCTCTAGCTCTGTTTTATAGACTTGGCTCCATAAAAACTTTGCTAACGACTTTAGAGCCTCCCACGTGCTAGTTAAGTATCTCTAAGTTGTTTTCCTTTTCTGACCTTATGGTTTTCTTGCATCTGTTGTATGTTAACTGAATAGGGGGCTTATCAATACTCCCCTCCTCCCTTTACGAAAGTCACCTTGTCCTCAAGGTGAAACTCCGAGAACTGTTGCTACAGTAGGTCATAAGGCTCCTAAGTTGCCTCCAAAGGAGTTAGTCCTTTCCACTGGATTAACACATCAATGCCTCTAATATTACTTCATGTTCCTGGCCGAACTCCTAGCACCATTTCGAGTTCCACTAACATTTCCAAACTCTCAGTCAAGTGTGTCAGAATATCTATGACAACTTGGGGTTCCCATTCAGCCTTTTTTAACTGAGACACATGAGAGATTGAATGTATGTTACAAGATAGAGGAAGTGACAATTTGCTCGCCACAGTTCCCACCTTATGTTCAACTGCATATGGCCCATAATACCTTGAAGCTAGTTTCTCATTCGACCACGAAGATAGGGATTTATGGTGATAGGGACGTATTTTAAGATAAACTCAATCTCCCACTTTAAACTGGACATCCCTCCTCTTATAATCTGTTGTTCGTCTCATGTGTGACTGAGCTCTCTGTAGTTAACTTCGTAATTCATCTAACATTTGATCTATTTCCAGTAATTGTTGTTCTACCATAGATACCGACGTTGAGCCCTTTTCAAAGTTCAGTAACAGAGGAGGTTCATGCCCATATAATGCTTGACAAGGAATCAACTTGGAAGCTGCATGGTAGGGAGTGTTGTACCACAACTCTGCCCAAGGTAGCCAAACTGTCCATGACCTTGGCTAGGATGAAGCAAAATAGCATAGATATGTTTCCAAGGTGCAGTTCACCACTTCTGACTACCCATCTGATTGGAGGTAATAAGCTGTACTTCGACAGAGTTTCGTGCCTTGTAAACGAAATAATTCTTCCCAAAACTTGCTCATGAATATCGTGTCCCGATCAGATACAATGGAGCAAGGGATCCCATGGAGGCGAACAATCTCTTTCACAAAACCCCCAGCAATAGTAGCTGCTGAGAAAGGGTGTTTTAGCGCCACAAAATTTGCGTACTTGCTTAATCTGTCCACTACAACTAAAATAGAGTCCCAGTTTCTTGACTTAAGTAACCCTTCCACGAAATCCATGGTAATATCTTCCCATACTTGATTTGGAATGGCTAGGGGCTGCAATAAGCTAATTGGAGACAGGGCCATATATTTATTTTGTTGGCATGTCGAGCAATTCTTGACATAACGGTAGATATCCTTTTTCATCCCCACCCAATAGACATTAGAGGAAATCCTCTTATATGTTTTCAACATCCCGGAGTGGCCCCCTATGCTACTATCATCGCCTTCCTGTAGCATCAGAGGAATCATAGCAGGCCCCTTTGGCAAGAACAACTTTCCTTCGTATAATTAGTGCCCCTCAATCACTTCATAATTCGGCCAAGTGGAGGGATCCCTTCTCATCTTCGTGATTATTCCATGTAACTCCTCATCAACAGCTACCTCCCTTTCCAATTGCTCCAACTGAACAACACTAGGAACAGTCATAGCCATCGAGGCATGTTGGTGATTAATGCAAGAAAGAGCATCAGCTGCCTTATTTTCTAGGCCTGGTCTATATTGAATTTCAAATCGGTAACCCAAAAGTGCCATCAGCCACTTTTGATAATTTGGGTCTACCAATAATTTGGGTCTACCATTCTCTATTCCATCAAGAATTTTAGACTTTTTTGATCAGTTCGTATGATGAAATGGTGGCCCATCAGGTAGTGTCTCCATTTTTGCACCGCAAGCACAATGGCCATTAGCTCTCGCTCGTACACTGATTTCCCTCGACTTCTAGAATTAAGAGCATGACTAAAGAAAGCTATGGGTCATTTTTCTTGCATAAGGACGGCCACCAATCCATACCCTAAAGCATCCGTTTCGACGACAATTGACTTCTGAAAATTAGGTAGTGCTAGGACAGGAAATGAAGTCATTTTCTCCTTGAGCTACATAAATGCCTGTTCAGCAATTTCATCCCAATAGAAAGTATTCTTTTTAAGTCTCTCGGTTAGAAGCCATGCTATCTTCCCATAATCCTGCACAAACCATCTGTAGTATCCTTTAAGACCAAGGAATGCCTTTAGTTCACGAAAGGACCTCAGGTTTGGCCAATCCACCATTGCTTTAATTTTTTCACAGTCTGCTGCCACCCCATGCTGAGAAATAACATGTCCTAAATACTCGACTTTGCCTTGTCTGAAGATACACTTCTTCCCATTCGGTACAATTGATTCTCTGCCAGTACCCTCAAAACCCACCTCAAATGCCCCTTGTGCTCAATCATATTCTTGCTATATGATGTATATCATCAAAAAAAAAAAAAGACTAGTACTGACCGCCTTAATTGTTCCTTGAAAATTTCATTCATCAAGGCTTGGAAAGTGGCTGGAGCATTGGTTATACCAAAAGGCATAACCAAAAATTCATAATGCCCCTCGTTGGTCCTAAAGGCTGTCTTGGGAATGTCCTTAGGTGATACATGATTGGTGATATCCCACCTTCAAATCTAGCTTAGAGAATACTATGGCCCAGTGCAACTCATCTAGCAACTCCTCAATCACTAGAATAGGGAACTTGTCCGGAATTATCATATTATTCAATGCCCTATAGTCTACACGAAATCGCCAACCCCCATCTTTCTTCTTTACCAATAATTCTGGACTCGAGAATAGACTGGTGCTTGGTCTGATTATTCCAACTGCTAGCATTTCTCGAACCAACCTTTCAATCTCGTTTTTCTAGCTATACGGGTATCGATAGGGTCTAATGCAGACTGGAGTAGTGCCTGGTTGCAATATAATCGCATGATCCCTTTCTCGATTAGGGGGAAGTCCACACAGTTCTTGGAGGACTCTTTTATAATCCTCCAACACCTCTTCTAATTCTCCGGGTACCTCCAATCTAACTTTACATAGCTCGACAGAAATGTTACCCAATTCTAGTAATATTCCTTTTCCGTTTTCTCAAAATGCCTTAATCATTGATTTTAATCCTACCAAGGTTTTGCTTAGGCTGGGATCTCCCTGTAATGTCATTGTGGTTTTCCCTACCTGAAATCTCATAATCAACTCATTCCAGTCCACTATCATTTTGCCCAAGGTCGATAACCACTTCATTCCCAATATTACGTCCTAACTGTCGAGCTTTAATGGTAGGAAGTCTTCGATTATTTCCAAACTCTAAATGGAGAGGACTACTCCCTTGCATATGCCTACCCCTTGCATGGCGAAACCAGTACCCATGATAACTCCATAGCCTGAAGTTTCAGTTCTTTGTAACTCTAGTTTCTGAAACAATTTTGACGATATAAAATTGTGTGTAGCTCCACAATCCACCAATACCACCAACTCCTGCCCTCCTATGACCCCTTTTATCTTCATCGTGTGATGACGAGTTAATCCCATGATCGAATTGATAGAGAGTTCCATCGTCTCCCCCACTGGAATGGTCCGATCAGCTGGATCAACCTCTTGTAGACCGCCCTCTCTCTCGTCCCCTATTTCCGCCATTTCATCCTCATAAATAATCATCACTTGCAACTCTCTATTCTTACATCGATGGCCAATCGTGTATTTTTCATCGCATCTAAAACACTATCCCTTCTCCCTTTTTTCTTACAATTCGACCTCAGTAAGCCGTTTAAAAGCTGGAGTCGAAGCTTTTCCAGTGGCCAACGATCGTGACCCAGTAGATCCAGCCCTTTGCACACCGTTCACGAGAGAGTTTGGGGGCAACATTGTCGTCTAGTAGCTTCAAGAGATGTTCATATGGCCTGGAGATAGATTCTGGGTAATTGGATTTGAAGTAACACGTTGGGCCTGATTAAAATAACTTTGATGGGCCGAAACATAGGAAATCCTTCCTCCTTTTGGGCCACCTGCATCCCAATGACTTTGGATCAGGGAATTCTTATCATTGATACACTGGGCTGTTTCAATCAACTGTTCGAGCCCAATTGGCCGCAATACTCTAATCTCTGCCTTTACCTCTGATTTCAACCCGTTCACAAAATGAACCTCCAATATCGAATCAAAAATTTTGGTTAAAGGAGCGGCCAGTAGCTCAAATTGTTGGTGGTATTCCCTCACGGTACCCTCCTTCTAGAGGGCCAAAAATTTCTTCTCACCGGTTCCCCCCTGCGTGGAACGAAAGCGATCCATCAGAAATCCTTTTAATTCTTCCCAGTTATTCAACTTTTTCCTCCTCAGTTGCCATTGATACCATGATAACGCCTCCCCTTCAAAACAGATGGCTGCTGCTTCTAACTTCTCTAATTCCGAGATCTGGGTAAGGCTGAAGTACCCTCTACTTTGAAGACCCATCCCTCTGGGTTTCCCCTTTGAACACAGGTATTTCCAGCCGTTTTTTTCTGTATTCCAGTTGCCATTGACCCCCACAACCTTCCTTAATTTCGATTTCGCCTGTTGGTGAGATCGTTGAATTCATGGTCAACATCGAAGGGGACATTTCTTCTAGTGCCTTCTTCTTCCGATCCCTTTCCTGATCTTCCCAATGGTTCATAATAAATTGGAATTGCTCCATCATCAGTGCCATGTTTTTCTCTATGCTTTGTACCTTATGAAACTCAGATTTCATTGTATCCAATCCAACCTGCAATGCCTCCATTTGTTCTTCCATTCTTCTCTAGTAGTTGTCTACCTTTTCCTCTAATACCCCCACACGATCAGTCAACATCATCCCTAGGTGAATGCTTTGATACCACTTGATACACTCCTACACTGGTGGCTGATTTCTGCAGTTGACAACTCACAGCAAAACTAGACAAACATGAGTATATGTAAAGGAAGACTTATATTCACTAACGAAAGAACTATAGCACAATAAATTGTAAAAGAAACAGTAACAAAGTGTTCTTGCTATTAAAGGAATTCAACAGTAAAGAAATTGAAATAAATGAGTGGGTATTTGGACATTCGAGAGGTCCAATGCTCTCCTATGCATATCTTTTCTCTTCCCTCAGGCTCTATTTTATAGACCTGGCCCCAAACAACTTTGTTAATGACTTTAGAGCCTCCCACATGCTGGTTAAGTATCTCTGAGCTGTTTTCCTTTTCTGCCCTTATGGTTTCTTACATATGTTGTATGTTAACTGAATAGGCGACTTATCATAGGGACAACAAAAAATCTATGTATACACTTTATGTAATTCCTATATAAGTTGGAAATCGCAATTACAAAAGATTGTTGCATTATTTTCAATTAAAGCAAAATATATAGCTGCAACTGATGCTATTAAAGAGAGAATTTGGCTAAAAAGACTTTTAAATGAATTTGGCTTTACAAGTGATGTTGTCTTACATTCCGATAGCCAATTTACTATATATTTGAGTAGAAATCATGTTTTACATAATAAATCTAAACATGTTGATGTGAAATTTCATTTTATTAGAGATGTAATTTCTCAAGGTGTTGTTAAACTTGAAAAGATTTCTTCCCATTTTAATCCTACTGATGTGGGAAGTAAAGTGCTTCCTTTACACAAGTTTTTGGACTGCTCGAGTCAGTTGAATATTAACTCTTGCCGATTCGTTTATTAGGTATAAGAGCAAATGATGCTATGTCTAGAGGAATCACTATAAATGATGCTGGAATCATTGTACCAAGGTGGAGAATGTGGAGAATTTATTTGGCACAATAATGATTGGGCTAGACAACTACTGTTACTGGGCTTGTGGGCCGAGTTGTCCATTGATAATTCAAGCTGTGCATTTTCTTGGCAAAAACGTGTTGTTGAAAACATGATTTCGTTAATAAGAATGGATGCTTCAGATCTTGCCAAGTGTTTACTTCTACACCGTTGGATGAGAGGCTTCTAGTGGCTTCGATATTTAATCGACCCTAACGTTTCTGTGTGCAAGATTTTTTCATTCTCTCTGCCTCTTGAACTCTCTGTGGTCCTTCGTGTTCTCCCTTCTGCACTCCCAATATTAAAGCCGGATTTTAATGATAATATTTCCAGCCTTGTATAGATCTTGAGTGATTGTTTGTATAGGCTTTTGATTCTCCATTCTTGAGAGAATGTTGTAATGATTTCTAAGGCTTATTTTGCGAAATATTTTGTGATTTCTGCCAAGTGCGAAGAAGCCTGTACTGGACAAATTCTTGATTCCATTAATATGTTGATTCTTCCAATAGCTGAAGCTTCTGAACCTCTTGCCTTAGGACGAAAACCTCCGTGTTCATTTGTGTTTTTTATGTTTCTCTCATTTTCATGATTTATTATTTCGAATTTTTGTTGATTTATGTTGGCTGATTTTGTTAACTTATCGTAACATTTAGAGACTTATTTCCTACCAATGTCGTTTTGGTTCTCTTCCAATACTTTTCTTAACTGATTTTCATCTGCATGCTTTCTCATCCTATGCCTCGTAAAAAATCTTTAGGGTTGAAATAGAAAAATCCCTTGACAAAATGACCTCGTTACCTAATACAAGGAACACTAATAAACGTTAAAATAGTACGTTACCAGCAACAATATTCCTTGATAACAGAAAAGCCAACGAAATGGTTAGACATGAGCAGTGCCTTCGGTGAATTTTGGATCTTCACATCTGTACTTCACATCAGGTTCGATTCCAAAGCTTCTAGGATCTGCAAATACGTTTTCTAGAAGTTGGCTGCGAAGTTGGCTGCGAGCTGGGACGGGGCTTCTATTTGCAAGCTCAACAGCATCTTCAACTAGTTCATCAATCTTCTTCTCGATGGCTTCCAGTTCTGCTTCACTTGCCAATTTGTTTTCAGCCATGTATTTCTTCAATGCAGTGATGGGATCTCTCATAGCGTAGTGAGCCTTCTCAGCTGCCAAAGAAAACAAATAAGGACTAAATATAACTTAAGGACTAGACCACAGAAATAAATGCGAATGTTCCATGGTACAAGTTTACCACATCCAATGACTCTATTTGGCTATTAAATAGAAGCATGTAAGTATAGTAACTTTAATGTACATCATTTCAATTTTCCACAACTCATGATTTTCATACTACTCAAGACAAAAATACCCTTATCTCCGTTGGATGGATTGCAACCACTATCTAGGACCCTTGAATACTTGATCCATGGACAGGTGAACTATCATTAGAAAGCCATGTAATAACATGAAGATAAAATGTGGATAAGAAGTACAATTTCCCATCCTATCAATTAACACATTTAAAAGCATTGCACTCACTTACGATCTGCATTTCTTAACTAAGATCATAACAGTACTACGGTCTTACTTCAGCAAAAACTCTCCACACGTGTCAATCCAGGGAATTCTGCATGGAACTGTCTCCAACTAAACTTATCCATTAATGTTCTTCAAAGTCATTGAGATAATTCAGTGAAGAATGTAATGTTCTTGCATACTTTTGTATGTTATGCATGAATCAACTTAGATCGTTCTAGTCCAGATAAATGTGTATACAAAATCTATATGAAATGATTCTTATGTTTCTTTAATGTCACATCAAAAGCAATGATGATCCAGTCCATGAATCAATAACAATTATTATATAGTCGCATTTCATTCTAAAGAATTACAGAATAGTTCAAATACATGTATAGGAATGAGAGAGCGAAAATGAAATGGTCACCGCGGTCACGGAGCTCATCAGGATCAGCCAAAGAGTGTCCTCTAAACCTATCGGTCTCACATTCAACGAAAGTCGGACCTTCGCCTCTTCTAGCCCTGCCAATAGCCTCCTTTGCAACCTTCCTTACCTTCAACACATCCATACCATCAATATGAACCCCAGGCATCTCAAATGCTGGCCCTTTCTTCCAAATTTGTGGATCAGAAGTGGCCCTTAAATGGGACATTCCAATAGCCCACAAATTATTCTCGACAACAAACACAATGGGCAGCTTCCACAATGCAGCCATGTTCAAGCACTCAAAGAACTGGCCATTGTTACAAGTCCCATCTCCAAAAAATGCTAATGTCACCTCATCACAATCGTCCTCTAAAACCTCCCTCTTGTATTTGCTAGTGAAGGCAGCACCCGCAGCAACGGGAATACCTTCGCCAATGAAAGCAAAGCCACTGAGAACATGTGCATTGAGCCACCCTGGCCACTACAGCAACCAGTGGTCTTGCCAAATAGCTTGCTTATAACCTCGCATGCTGGGACCCCTTTGCTCAGTGAAAGGACATGGTCCCGGTAAGTGCTAACCACACAATCTTCCTTCTTCAAGAGTTTGATGAATCCAGTTGATACAGCTTCTTGACCATTGTACAAATGAACAAATCCAAACATTTTCCCCCTGTAATACATCTGGGCACACGTCCTCAAAAGCTCTCTCCCCAAATACATGTCCTCGTACAATTCCAGGCCCTCTTCTTTTGTAATCAACTGCATGCAGCATGCATACACTCTTACACATTACTTTATGCATCTAAGCGAATTTCAATGGACCCAAATAATTCAAAATTTATAAAAATGTATTGATACATATTTAGAAAAAATAGATTAAGACAATCAGAAATTACTGTACTTCCCATTTATAACATAGAAATACAGCTATAAATATTACATTAAAAGCAAAAGAAGTGGTAAATTGAATACCAGATCGGAAAGTAAGGAGTTAGGTTGGAGCTTCTTCTCCTTAACAACATCGGAGGAGACGGCAACGGATCGGCGATTGTTTAACAGAAAAAAGATTCATGTTAATACGAGGTGTAGATCCAAGAAAAGAAGAGGGGGTAATTATTTTAGAGCAAGCATCAGAGTTATCAACAGGTCTGGCAGATTTAATTAACAAAGGTAGGACGATCTGGGCTGTTGCTGAACAAGCCATTGTTCTTCAAGAAATGAAAAACAAGAAATCAAAGGTGGGTTCTTGGTCGCAGAAATTGAATTGAAAATTAAAGTTCAAATCAAGTTTCAGAGTGTATAAAAAAGAAGATTGTGAAGGAACGGGGAAAAGAAAGAAAAATAAAAAGGGAAGCGGAGGTTGAGAAAGCGAGAATGGAAGCGATATTGAGCGTGGAAATAACCGTCAAGAGCGTTGGGTTGCTTCGTCTAGAGTAGGGTAGCATCCGGGTGAGTTTCTCATGACAAGGAGCTACATTTGGACTCTCATTTACACATTTTTTCATATTTCTTTACATGACATCTGCATTTTTTATTTTAAATTCATTCATCACATCACCACACATATTACCTCCATCATCAAGTGATAAGGGAGGATGCACATATAACATTATTTGAAAAGGAGAGGCGAGTGAGCCACCAAACCATTAACGACATTGTACATTTACCAATTCACTTGTGATACTTATTTAACCCTCTACTATCGCCTTAAGCAAATGAACATATAGATAAATACGTCTTTATTGTATTCTACCGAGTCCCCAATAAGACAAACTTAAGATAATCGAAGGTTGCGAGCAGCTTTGAAAGCTTACTCTATTATTAGAAGTAGGATGATAGTCTATATGGTTGATCTTTTGTTAATGAATCGATAAGCGACAATTTAAAATGAGTTCGATGTGAAATTACCATACACCTCATAAAGGTCATGCCGATTGCTTGAAAGGTCATTAGTCGATTTAAAAGTATATGTACGCATCGCTGCAATTTAGGAATGATGAATTCTCACCGACCACAGAAATTACAAATAGCAGTTCCATCATTTGCCATACACATACTTTGCTCTTTTTCTTCTTTTCAAAATTAAACCTTCCTAGAAGATAGCATTTATAACTTCTTTTAGATTTGTTTAAGCTCACTTGCTAGATATGTATTCTTGGAATGTCCTCATTAATATTATATTAATGAATTCTTTTCTGATCTCCCTTGTTAGCTTTGGCCAAACCAAGGCACCCCCCCCCCCCACCCCCTCATCTTAGATGTCAGTGTTTGTGATTAGTGCTTCAAATTTTATATGGAAAGAAAATCCAATAAATAAGATATTTACTGTTCTATAGCAACCATAATATATCATTCTAATCCTCATATCAAATATTATTCCAAAGAGAAAATGAAATTAGAAAATAAAAAATAGAAATCGGAATATAGCCAAAGTCCCAAATGGTGCTTATAATTTGTAACAATATACATAGAAAACCACTAGGTACATAACTATCACTTCTAAACCACATTGCGATAAATGTTGAATATCCTTCTAATCGAACAGATTGAATCCCATGTCTTAATCTCTCACCTCCTTTGGCTCTCCTTGTTCACATGATCGACAAATTATATAAATCAGGCACTTCTTATTAAGAAATAGAAGAACAGAGACCAAAAAAAATGAATTGATAGGAAACTTAAACCAATACCTTCTTCTCCTCTGAAGGATGAGCTGCAGCAACAGAACCACCACCACCACCACTACTAGCGCCAGTAGGAGCAGCTACAGCGACTGTGGCACCATTGCCACCTGCACCAACGCTGGTGATCAGGTTTTCGATGTTTTCTTTTTTCCTTGAGCTTAGCGAACAAACTAGGCTGGTAGGACTCGATACTTATGTTTGTCGCTTTCAAAAGAATAGCAATCTTCTCTGTCTATTTGGTTACGAGGAATTTACATAAAAATGCCTGAATTAAGCTTTGTTATGAAAAAAAGACATGCACAAAGTTTCTTTAAAAACAATCTTATATTTCTCAAAATCCATAATAGTCTCATCTTCTTCCTCTTACAGACAGCCCCAAGCCCCTGGTGGTCCTGTCACCCCTCTTTTCCAATTATGTTGCCCACTCCTCTCCAAGCTACTTCCATCTTGTCTCCACAAGTATGATGGCCCCTTCCCTCCTTCCACCCCATTATGCCACATAGGTTCTCTCCACCCCTACATCCTATCCCTAATGTGATTCTTGTTGCGTTGATTTCACAATGTCATAGAAAATGAGGATTGATTTTGACCTGATCATGGTGGATTTGACTACTTCAAAGAAGAAGTTAGGGTTGTGATATCTAGGACATTTTACCCTTTAAAAAAAAAAAAAAACAAAACAAAACAAAACAAAACAAAAAGAATGATAGCACGACTATTTTAGAGCATGTTTGGCTAAAAGCTTATACTCAAAGTTAATTTTCACTATATCTTCGATTCCAAACTTTGGAAAACTTAATTGTCGAAATTACTTACCTTTCTTAAAAAATTCATCAAAGCTCAATTATGAATTTTCAAGTTTCTTGTCAAACTTGGGTGAAGAGTTTTACACTATACACTACATGTAGAGTGTGTATGATTGGCATGGAAATATGACCTAGCAAAGAAAATATTTCCTTGTTTTGAGGAAAACAAAAATCACTCCCCTATAGAAAATATTTTCCTTAAAAACAAGGAAAATTGGACATATTTTCAAAAGTTGGAAAATATTTTCAACGAAAAAATAGCAATCAAACATCCAAAAGTAAGAATTTGGGTGAAACGCTGATATTTTCCAAGAAAAATTAATGCAATCAAACACCCTCGTAGATTAAAATTTGAATAAGGTACAATGAGGCCATGTGGAACAACACCTAAAAACTACATCAAGTGGAATATCATAAGGCTTCCGCAAATATGGACATACTATCTCCACTACAAATGAAGGAAAGGAAAAAAATTTCTTGTAAGCATTAAGCTAGGAAGATACTGTCTCCCTTACTTATTTATTTATAACGAAGTTTTTAAGATTAGCCAAACATTCTCTTGCTATACTCATTCTAAAAGTCATTTTGAAAAATTTGCCTTCAATTTATTCGCAACACTTATCCAGGAAAAAATAATTTCTTTACAAGAAATTTGTTAAAATAAACTGTACATAGTAGAGGAGATAATAAAGAAAAATAGAAAATAATAATTCATACAGTGATTGGGATGCCATCGTCGTAGGAGCAAGCTAACTCTCTGGTCGATATCTTCTTCTTCGTATTAGGCGATTATGATACAGCTGTAACAAATATAAAATACAAAGTACTTAGTGCAATTTCTGTGGAAATAAAACCATGTTTGCCAAGAAAACAAAGTTATATAAAGTTGGGTGTTTTATTTATCTACTGTAAAAGCATAAAGAATTCACCTGAGGAGGAGATAGTGGTAGCGCTGGAGGAGGAGATTTGAAAGTGGAAGCTCGATGCTGTTTCTATTAGGGTTTTGGAAATTGGGGACTAGATATGGCAAAAAATTCAGCCCCTAGGGCTTACTGGGGGCAAGGGCAAGGGCAGGGGCAGGGCATCGAAACCACCGCGTGAAAGAAAAAATTGTTAGTTTAAGCATTTTGAATTGTAAAATTTTGAATTTATATTTTATTCTCTAATAATAACATATCTCAAAATTTTGAAATGTAATGAAAAGGGGCAGCAAAAGGGGTAAACTTTCACCCCACCCCAAACCCGATTAGGGCTATCAATGGAATAGATTTTTTGATTTGAATCTGATCCGAATCCAATAAAATTAATGGTAGATAGATTTAGAGTCTCAATCCGATAATTCAATTAAAATTCAAATTCAATAATTCGTTAACTAAATGGAGCAAATATGAATATAGATTGATTCAATCTGATAACAATCCGATCCGATATATTATAATAATATAATATATTTTATATATTATATCATAATCTAGTAAACATGATTTTTTCCATTTTGAAACTTATATTATGTTTTACACATAATTTTCAAATAATAAATAATATTAGATAATAATATAATATTATTAATTGAAATATTCGAAGAGATTTAATTTTTTTATTAATTAAAATAAGAAAAAATAACTACAGTAATTTGTTTTATCTAACATCAAAAACTAATAATAAATATATCCAAAAATAATTTATATTGTTTAAATTGATATTATTTGTGATTATAATCTTGTTGAGTCTATGATTTTTAATGAAAATAATAAAATAAACTAGTAATACTTAGATTTGACAATTGACTAATATTCCATATTGAAAGATCACTAAAATATTAGAAGAGAGGTATCATTTAAAAAGTTAGTATCCCACATTGGAAGATTACTAAAACATTCCAAGAGGACTCTCGTTTGAAAAGAAACTAAAGTAGCATCACTTGGATAAAAAATTGATTTGGATCTTCTAATATAATAGGTGAACCCATCAAAATAGTTAAAATATATTTTTCGGTTAATATATTTTTTGGGAAAAAAATCATATTATTAAAAAAAATGTTGAAAAATTATTTTTTTAAATTCGGATCTGATATCCTATAACATAGCAAATCGGATATGAATTTAACAATCAAATATCCATTGGATTATATGATCAGATCGGATAAGATAATTTTTTTAACGGATCGAATCGGATTTAGGTAGATCTGCTTACAGTCTTAAATCCGACCCACTACCATCTTTGTTGGGAGCGAAAGAAGGAAAAGCAAGGTCCATATAATAAAATTAACACCAAGCCCAAAGACCAGCAAAATCAGCTTGACTTGCACACCCATGATATCGCTAGACGTTGGCCGTTTAGTTCCGGTCCATATTGTTAAGCATTTGAACTTGGAAAAAATTCATAACTAAGAAATTAAGTATCACTTATTTCAAAACTAATAATAAAAAAATCAAATTTGAAAAATCGGATTTTTTAAATTTTATTTATATATTAATTTATTTAACATATTTTATTAATTAGATATATTAAGGCTACAAATCTATGCAAATTAGTCACAATTTAAGAGTTAACTGGTTACAAATTAATTATGGATCGCAACTTATTAAATTATTGATTGTAACTTATTTCTTGATCACATATCAAAAAATTTATAGATTACAGATTATTTATTAGTTACAAATCAAAAATTTTATAAGTCACAAAATCAAAACTATAGATTATTAGATTAATTGGTCACAATTAATTGTTTGATCACGACTTAATCAATTGTGAGTCATAGTCAGAACTTTTACACCACATATTACAAATTAACCAATTATTGATTATAATTAACCAAATAATTGGTCACAAGCATACTCCACCTCAAGCAGTCATCGTCGTCGCGCCACCAACAACCACAACGCCGTTGTCATGACTACAGCCACACTCCCATTGTGAACAAGTAGCACCTCCACACCCCAAGCAAATTCACCACCACTCCACACCATCATCACTACGAGGCAACATAAACCCCCCCCCCCCCCAAATAGATCTAATCAGCCCAAAGATTGATGTTGCCATTGCTAAAAGGTATGGCAGCATGAAAACCACACCACTGCCACCTCCAATAAAACCCTCCCAACATCACCACACCACCACCAAAACTCTGACGTTTAACCAATAGATCTAAAATCACCGACACTCAACCACTGTGCCACTGCAATACCTCTTAGCCATCCAGTGACCTTGCGCGTGGTAGCCCTCCGTGTAACTGTAATGGTCGCTGGCATCTTAACATCATATAGAGGTGTTGATTTCTTCGAAATGACGGGCTACAGCTATGACGCCCCGAACTTACGCTTCGAGGGTCACGTACTAAACATAATAGCTTCTGCCTTTGGTACATGTAAATACTCTTAAATAGAAGTGTTACATGTGAAAAACTTATTTTCAACTTGGTAAAATAATTCTTATAAAATTTGATGGCCGATAGAAGTGCATGTCGACAAGGAATTATGCTTCACATATACGGCCTCGGCACTGTCAAGATTAGTTGGGGCAGCAAGTTTGACAATTTTTATAAAATTCATCCCAACTCCGTTTTCTATGAAATTTGTGGCATTAGAAAGATAATTTCAAGTTGTTTTCTAGGTTAAAATATGAAAATTTTCCAAGATCATATGATATAGACGTTTTACTGAAAACACTGAAGTATTACACAGGAAATCCAGATTGACCTTTAGACGTTAAAACCTTGATAACTCATAGATATCCAAATTGAGTGATTCCTTCGGCCATATTTAGAGAACTCAAAGAGGAAAGAAGAAATATTTTTAGAATCTCAAATGGACGTTTATGGAGTTAGAAACATCATTTTGAAATTGACTCCAGAAACTGTCCCGTTTCTGCCTTTTGTCTCTTGTAAGGAAAATAAACTACAAAAATGTCTCTTAACATAACATGAAAGATAAAATTACAAAATTTACTATTAATACCATAATACATTATGTCATGCTCATATTTTTACATAATACCATAAAAAAAATAGATGGAAAAACTGTCATCGAACAAAACACACAAAAGAAAACTTTCGGTACAAAACTTCGTTGTCTTTAATCCATCATCGCGTAAGCCAACTAACTTCCATCAATTCAAATG
>NC_036239.1:22662207-22686457 GCF_002742605.1 Olea europaea var. sylvestris
TATATAAAGATAAGGATAAAAGCTTGATATTTTTTTTTTTTTTCTCTTCCCACCGCCTCACCCCTTCTTTTCTCCCATTTTTCTTCTTTTTTTTTTTCTTACTTGTACAAATGTTTGGTCTACTATCTAAGTGTATGGTGATGATGGAGGACAAGTGGGTTGATTATAGGGTAATAAGTGGCCTTAAAACCTAGATTTACAAAGGAAACCTCTCATCTTTTCAACTAATATAATCTAAACCCGCTAACTTTAATTGCTAACATAGTGTACCCCAAATTTAAACTTGTACCCAACTTACATATTCAAAAATTGTAGATTGTAACATAATTTAATCATTTGGTCAATTGAAGCCCTAACAAAACAATCTACTTCATTTAAATCCAAACTTGCCTTAAGTTTCGACTAACTATTAACCACTTCATGTATACACAACATTGACGTTTCATGCCTACATTCATTAACTACCTCTAACATTAACCACTACAAAGGTGTTGTCCCCTTTTACCGTATGGCCAAAAATAATATTGAAAGTTAAATTGCTATCCCAAAGAAATTTAAACAAGCATAAAATTTCGGAGTATTACAATAGCATCATCTGTGCAATGAGGCTACTGCTTCAAATCAACGTCACTTAAAGGTTGCGTGATGTCGCTTGGTGGTCGTGTTTTGAGCACGGTGGTGGTGGCGTCTTCGTAATGACTTCGAAGAAGAGAAAGTGAAGATAGAGAGAGAGAAACGAGATGGGAAAGGGGTAAAGAGAGATGAATGAGATGAGAAATTATTTAGGGTGTCTGATGAAATTTGTATTATAATATTTAATATTTAAATGTAAAAAATTTGATTTTTGAACAATGAAACATCCTACCTGATTTTAGAATCCTTAATTTTTTAAAGTGGAGTGTGGTGTAATTTCCACTTTGAACTTACATATATCATATTTCTAGGGGGAGAAAAGCACATATACCCAATAAAAATAAAATATTTCTTGATATCTTATAAATTTATATGTTATATAGAATATACGATATAATGAAAAAAGAACATCATAAGTACTATCTTAATCTCTCTCTTCCACCATTTGTAACTAAAAATTATAGTAGCTAACATTAAGCCTACAACTAATAATATCTTAAGAAGAAAAGCTAATAAAAAAACTAAGCGAAATTTTAACGCATCAACACTATGAGAGGGATAGTGGGTTCCTTTCATCTACTACACAGAGATACATCAATCCCCTTCTTTGTTGAGTATTCTACATCCTTCTTATGAATTGATTCATGGTTGTTGTTCCTCTTCTAATATACTTTACAAATCAAAGTAATTTTAAATTATTTGAAATAGTTTACTATTTTTGGTGCTCTTGAATTCAAAATATTGATTGATTGGATATCTAAGAAAATATCTATTTTTTTTGTAGAATACAATTAAATTTTCAATTTTGTCTCTTTTATCAAAGTATTCTACTGTTCTTCTTTATGTTTATGGAATGCACTGACACACAAAAAATTCTTTGAGCGGTATTTATGATGGAGAAGGGAGCAAGTTATTAGTGGGAGATAACTACCCAATCCTGTACCGATGAACAATAGCGTAACCTTACATGGCATAGTTCAAAGAGATAGTGCTTTAGAAGTACTTTCTAGCTACTTTAAGAGACAAGAGGGAAGTAAAGATTCTTGAGCTGAAGTAGGGAAACATGATGATCATCGATTATGAGCGAAAATTTGAGGAGTTATCCAGATTTACCCCACATTTGGTGGACATAGAGGAGAGACAAGCTCAGCTTTGAGCGAGGATTGAGAACTGATATTAGGAAAGCAGTGGCAGTATTCCAATTAGGTACTTATTAGGGAGTTCTAGAAAAGGATCAAGTATACGCATTTGACGATGACTAGATTGGTAAAGGTAGCAAACAGCAGACTGGTTCCTTATTCAAGCACAAATGGTATGATAATATCATAAAGAATGGAAAAGGCCTCAACAAGAAATGAAGGACAGAAATAGATTCCAACATCCGTGACAATAATCGACGACCACTCTGTCCTAAATGTTAAAATCCTCGAGTTTTTGCCTCAACATAAGAAGAAGTAAAGCTCAACTGCAATGTAGTGGCAGGTATCATATCAATCTATGACATGCCTGCTTTTATATTAATTGATTTAGGAGCTACACACTCGTTTGTTTCTTCGATATTCGTTTCAAAGTCAAATGTAGAATGTGTACCCCTTGATAGCATATTAGAAGTATCACTTCCATCTGGGAAGGTGCTTAATGTAAATTATATAGCAAGGAATCTAAATTTAGAAATGGATTGGAAGATTAAAAAAGGGGCTTAGTGGTCCTAGATATTAAAAGATTTTCATGTTATACTTGGACTGGATTGGTTGTCAAAAAATCATGCAACCATTAGTTGTTTAAAGAAGGATGTAATTTTTCAATGACCCGGTGAATAAGAATTTCATTTCTTTATAACAAGGGTAAAACCTCTACCCTGACTTATATCATCAGTGCAGGCTGAACTTGTCGAAAAATAAATCTGCTCAAGGATTTTTAGTGTCTTTGACCAGCATTGATCAGAGGGAGTTAATCATTAACAAAGTTTGAGTGGTTAGAAATTTTTCAGATGTATTTCCAGAAGATTTATCAGAAATGCCTCGAAATCGAGAGGTCGAGTTTACTATCGACCTCGTACCGAGTGCCACGCTAATTTCAAAGGCCCCATACCATATGGCACGTGTAGAACTTCAGGAGCTGAAAGTACAATTGCATGAGTTGCTAGACAAGGGTTATATTAGACCTAGTGTCTCATCATAGAGAGATCCAATATTGTTTGTAAAGAAGAATGATTGATCAATGAGAATGTACATTGATTATCGAGAGCTGAATCGTATTATAATTAAAAATAAATATCCCCTTCCTATGATTTAAGATTAGACTATCATCAATTGAAAATTAAAGCAATTGACATTCCTAAGACTGTATTTAGAACTCAATATAGGTACTATAAGTTCTTAGTGATGCCCTTTTGCTTGAGAAATGGGCTAGTAGTCTTCATGGATCTAATGAATTGAGTTTTCTACAAATATCTGGATCAGTTTGTTATTGTTTTCATTGATGACATACTAATTTATTCAAAGAGTGAGCATGAACATACGGAACACTTAAGAATTATTCTCGAAATATTGAGAAGTGAGAAGCTCTATGCCAAATTCAAAAAGTGTAAATTTTGGCTCAATTGAGTGGGAGTTCTGGGCCACATAATCAAGCCCAAGGAATTGAAATTGAACCAAGTAAAATCGAAGCAACTACCAATTGGTCTCGACCAACTAATGTTAGAGAAGTTGCAGCTTCTTAGAATTAGCAGGCGATTCATTGAAGGGTTTTCAAAGATTGTCATCCCAATGACTCAGTTAACGACAAAACACATGAAGTTTCAATGGACAGATAGGTGTGAACAAAGCTTTCAGGAACTAAAACAAAAATTGGTCTCAGCTCTAGTCTTGACATACCCAAAGTGTCAGAAGGCTTTGTTATCTATAGTGATGCATCTAAGTAGGGTCTAGGATGTGTACTTATGCAGCATGGTAAAATTATCTCACACACTTCCAGACAATTGAAGTTGTATGAAAAAAACTATCCAACGCATGACCTAGAGCTAGCTGCAGTAGTTCATGCACTAAAGATATGACGACACTATTTCTACGGAGCTAAATGAGATATTTATACGGACCACAACAACCTAAAGTACTTCTTCACCCAAAAGAAATTAAACATAAGCTAACGCAGACGGGTAGAATTGGTGAAAGATTATGATTATGTCATTCATTATCATTCAGGAAAGACCAATGTAGTTGCTTATACATTAAGCAAGAAGATAGCAGGACATTTGACAGTTGTACCCACTATACAGAAATCATTAATCAAAGATATAGATCACTTACAACTTGACGTGATCTCACCTCCAGCAATATTGCAGCACGAACTGCTATCCTCATAGTTCAACCTACCATTCGAGATCGAATTAAGAAAGCCTAGGATAGTGATCCGTTTCTACGAAAGATTAAAGGTGAGGCTGGCACTATCAAACAAAAGGATTTTGAGCTAGCTGAAGATAACACCTTAATGTTTCAAGGAATATTGTGTGTATTGAAGGATAAGAAGACAAAAAAAGAAATATTAGAAGAGTCTCACTTCACTTCACCCTAAAGTTAAACTTTTGTACAGCTTTTCACGCATAGTCAGAGGTCTTATATGGTAGAAAGTACAGATCTCTAGCTCATCGGGATGAAGTTGGTGAATGAGGAATTCTAAGGCCTGAGATTATTGAGCTAACAGTCCAAGCTATTGAAAAGATTCAAGGTATAATAAAGAATATCCAAGAGCGACAGAAAAGTTTTGCAGATAATAGGAGGAAGGATCTTGAATTCGAGGTCGGTGACAAAGTTTTCCTAAAAATAGCTCCTATGAAGTGAGTTATTCGATTTTCAAATGGGGAAGTTCCTACCATGATACATAGGACCTTTTGAGATTTTGAAGTGTGTGGGAACTATGGCTTATGAGCTAGCATTACCTCCCAAACTTTCAGCAGTACATAATATCTATCATGTCTCTACGCTTCAAAAGTATGTATTAGATCCTAGCCATGTAATTAATCCTAAATCGTTAGATATTCATCCAGATCTAACTTACAAGGAAGCTCCACTAGTCATTTTAGATAGAAATATTTGAACACTTTGAAATAGAGAAATTCCATTGGTAAAAGTTCAATGGCAAAATCACGCTGTAGAAGACTCCACTAAGGAACATGAGGCAGATATTAAAGCTAAATACCCATAGCTTTTTGATAACTAAGGTAAATTTCAAGGACAAATTTTTTTTTAGGAGGGGAGAATGTAATACCCTAAATAAATTTGTAAAATATATTATGAGGCATAAATGCATATTTTGAAATTTTAGGGTAACTTAGCAACTTTACTATTTTCTAGGACCTTGTGTTAATATCCCTAATAATTGGATATATATAAGTTTTACACAAAATTAAGTTTTAATATTATTTTGGATATCTTGGATATCTATTAAATTATTATTGAATTATCTTATATAAAAGTATTTAGATAAGTTTAGGATTTTATGATACTTATAATTTGAAAATAAGAGTTTTAAAAAAATTAGAATTTAATGTTTGGAAATATATTGAATTATTATCGAATTGTTTGATATAAAGATGTTTAGATAAATTTAGAAGTTTAACATATTTATAATATAATCTTATCCTCATGTATTTAAAATTTAATTTGATAATGTTGTTTGTTAAGAGTCCAATTTAAATTTTAATTAAGAATCCTATTAAAATTTTGGGTAGATCATTATCATTATCACAAGTATTTAAACACCCTACGTCATATACCAACTTACAAAAAAGCTGTGTGTGTGTGTGTGTGAGTGTGTGTGTGAGAGAGAGAGAGAGAGAGAGAGAGAGAGGGGCAGTGAACAAAAACGTAGGACAAAAATAGAAGGGGAGAGAAAAGAAAGAAAATGAAAGGAAAATGGAAAGAATGAAAAGCAAAAAAAAAAAAAAAAAAAATCTTTTTTGACGTTTTCAAGATCCATTCACAAGAATTTTTAGCCCTAAATAACTCAAATAGACAAGAAATTTAATGAATATGTATGGATTTTTCTAAATGCCAAGTGATTTTGTATTTTCACTTTTTAATGTTTTAAGTTAAGTATTCTAAATGTTATTATGTAATCCAAAGTAAAGAAAGATGTTGAGGATAATACTGTAAGATATTATTATATGGTTCTACATAGAAACTAGCTACAGGGCTAAATACCCTAAGTGTTGTTTGAGAATGGGTATGACCTAAGTGAGAATGAAACGTCAAATTTCTATCCCACTAGAAAATTATATAATGTGCGTACTTTTTGTAACACCCCGAAACCTATGCTCCGAATGTTACTTAAATAATCACTTTAATTATTATAAAAGTTGATCAACACATTATAATACGAAAAATTTGAAGAAACTGTGCGGAATAAAAATAAGTTATTTTATTATCTCATAAAACATTAATTAATCTAATTCATTATTGTACTAGGAATCCAATACTTATTTTTAAAATTTTAACATTGATTTTGAAAAAAAAGAATTCTAATTTGAATATAATTTTTTTTAACTAAATACTAAATATTAAAAGAAAATCTTAAATTCTTAATCCAGCAACACGGACTCTGTCAGCAGTCTCAACGTCTAACTCTGATCTATTAAGTATCTGTAAAAATAATTTAGAATATAGAGTGAGAATATGAATATACTCAGTATAGATTTCATGCCAGTATTTTCACAATTTAATATAAAAAGCAAGTAAAATACGTACATAACACAACTTTCTAGTGGGATAGAAATCTTACCGTCTCATTCTCACTTGGTCATATCCATTCTCAATCTCCACTTAAGGTATTTAGCCATGTGGTTGTTTTCCGTAGAAATCTACATGATAATACCCGATGGTATTTCCCACAACATCTTTCTTTTTTTTCGGATCACATAATAGCAGACAAAATACTTAACTTAAAACATTAAAAAGTGAAAATACAAAATCACTTGACATTTAGAAAAATCCTTACCTAAATTCCTTGTGTATTTGAGTTTTTAGAATTAAAAATTCTTGCGAACGGATCTCGAATGCGTCGAGAAAAATTTTATTTTCTTTCATTTCTCTCTCTTTCATCTCCCTTTTTTTCTTCCTTTCTCTCTCTCATTTCGTCTTTTCTCTATTTCTCTCTCTTTTCTTCTGTTCTTTACTTTCTCTTTTACACTTTTTTTGCCTCTAAATTTGTGTGAATTAAAGTGTATTGCAAGAGGGTATTTATAGGTGTGATAATGATCTATTTAGAATTTTAATTAGAATTTAAATTGGAGTCTTGATAAACAACCTTATCAAATACAATTCTAATTACATCCAGATAAGATTCTAATATAAATATGTTTAAATTCTAAATTTATATTAACACCTTTATATCAAATAATCCGATAATAATTCAATATATATCCAAAGATTAGATTCCAATTTCGTTAAAACTTTTATTTTCAAGTTATAAATATGATAGAATTCTTAACTCATTCAAATACTTTCATATCAGGTAATTCAATAATAATTTAATAGATATACAAAATAATATTAAATTTTAATTTCATGTAAAACTCACATATATTCAATTATTGGGAATATTAACACAAGGTCCAAGAAAATGGCAAAGTTGCTAAGTTACCCTAAAATTTTAACATGTGCATTTATGCCTCATAATATATGTTGTATGAATTTTTGGGGTATTACACTTTTACTTGCCTTCTATATTAAATTGTGAAAGTGGCAGTATGAAATCTATACTGAGTGTATGTATACTCATTCCATATTTTAAATTAATTTTATAGATACTTGATGGATCGGAGTTTGAGGTTGAGACTGCTAATAGAGTCCGTGTCGCTAGATCAATAGATCAATAAATTTATTTTCTTTCAATATTTAGCATATAGTTTATAATCAATTTTAATTAGAATTTTATTTTCGAAACTGATGAATTTATAGTTCGTTAATGGTTTGAATTTATTTAACATATTATAAGACAATAAAATAGTTTATTTTTATTCTGCAAAGTTCTTCAAAAAATTTTTTTGTATTACAATATGAGTAAATTCACTTTTCTTGCGAATAAAAAAATTAATTGAGTAACCCTCGAGATGCATCACAAAGAAAATATAGAAAATGTCAAGTATATTTATGTAACGATATTTATATAAATCTATATGGTTATTTATAAATGCATATGATCTTGTTAACAAGAAAGAGACGCTTGCATTCTTTATAATGTTAGAATGTATTATATAGAAGATATGTTCAAGAACTTAATATATGACATACTACATCACATTCTTTTTAAAGTAGTGCATCTAGTGAACATTGCGAAGTATTATATACGTGGAACTTGGGTATACTGCATCAAGTGAGTTTGGGATGTACACCTGTAAGGAACATCGAGTGTTATGAAACATTGGGAACGTACGTAGTAAATGTTGAATAAATTACGTACTTTGCGTGATATGTTCACCTTGAAAAGTTTCCTCGCAACATCCACCTTGCATTCTTAGCATAATTAACCTGCAATCATTATGGTCTAACAAAACATATTTTTCTACATTATAATGTCAAAAATCTCCTGCTATCTCATCCAATTGACTCTCAAAACATTGCTTCCGCCTCAAAAACCATCGCCTTATCCTCAACATAACCTCTAAACATAGCTCTCCATGACACCACATTTCTTTCAAGTTCTTTACTGTTCCACTTTTTATGTACCCAGAAATTAATCCATTCTAAGAAATTATGTTTCTCTCTAGCACTTATCGAATAAGAGTAGGGCTTCATGCGGTTGGTAGTTTTGAAAGTAGACTGAAATTATGGAGTTACAGGAAGAGACATTTTTGTGAGGAAATTGATCGAATGATTTCCATGTAAGAAATTTTTAAACGATCGTGTGGGCTTGTATGTGTAAATATTTATTTATTAAATTAAAGACTATCAAATTTGGTTAAACCCATTTAAAAGTGATCTAATAAGACTTTGGTGTTTTAGGCTTTAATGTATCCAATTAAAGTGTGAGTCTTTTATGTACAGAGTTCGGGCTCATGTTCTTAATTTTATGATGGGCCAAATTAGGTTAAAGGACATCACTATATAAATACGATTATGATTTATTGCTCATTCTATTCTATCTCCCATCACCAAAGATAATTAAGGGTTGTATGTTGATTTTGAAGACTAATCGCAAGATTTAACTATTGCATTAACAATATCTGATTCAGGTGCGTTTTCACATTATTTTATATATTCTTGATGATCCAACATGAAAGATCTAATGATTTTAAGATAACAATTTCTCCTATAAGTGGTATCGCAGCATTTTCATGTTGAATCATTGAGAATTGAATAATTTATTTGGTTATTGCAATATTTTTAGAGTTTTTAAATTTGACAATTTTGGATCTATATTTTGTTGAAATTGAAAACTTTTGTAGTATGTATTTTCGTTATTGTCTTTCACTATTTGGATTGAAGTTTAAGAAATTTTCAGATTATGGATTTTTGAAAAAATTACAGATTTTATGAAGTTAAAAGAAAAAAAGAAGAGAACTTTTTTCTTTTCTGGCCATAGCACTTTGCGTCCAGCAGCTCGCTGCTGGAAATGCAGGGACGTTGGGCGTCGCTGCAAAGGGCCCCAGCACTACTCTGGGCGGCGAATGCTGGAGAAGAGAAGTAGAAAAAAATCTCTGGGGTTTTAGGGTTTCAATGAGATTTGGGGTACGAGGGCCTCATGTAAATTATTAACTTGTGGCCTTTGCTTGCAATTAGGGTTAGAGTTATAAATTTAAGGTTCAAGTCCTTAACATTTAAAGTACATTCAAATTGGGCCCCTAAGTTTTGGGTTTATAATTCAGTCCCTAAGATTTAAAAATTAATTAATTTGGACCATTAAAGTTATGAATTTTATAATTAAAGCCCTCAATGTTTAATAATTAATTCAAATTGGCCCCCAAAGTTTTAATTGTTCTAATTGGCCCCAAAAGTTTTGAATTGGCTAATTTTTGGCCCCTAAAGTTTCAAATTTATTAATTTTGTCCCCTAAAGTTTGCAATTAATTAAGTAATTTTACCCCCCTAAAGTTTTGGAATATTTAACCCTAAGTCCCTTAAAGTTTAAAACTTAATAAAATAAGCAAAGTTGGTGGTTTCTTTCTCAAATTTTGGTACTAAGAACTCTTTTAAGAGATATAATATTTAAAAGTGAATTAATTGAAGTAACATGTTGCCAAAGTAATCTCTCTTATGAAAATTAATTAATTTAGAATATTAGAAGGTGTTTGTGTGTGTGTTATTCATGTGAATATTGATCGGTCCAAAAGAATGTCAATATTTAGTCGAATTGTACGTGCACCTATGGTGATAAACATATGGGGATTATTTGGTTTAATGTGTGATCAATAAATTGGACCAAAGAAAGGTTTATTGATTGACATGTTGTTTTATTGTCAATGTTTGATCTCTATGCCAAGAATACCATTTACGGGTCAATATTTCTATCCAAAAACTAGATATTGATGTTGTGTTAGGTTTCTTGTGGTGGGCCCACCACTATTTGAGATTATTATTATTTGCGTATTAAAGATATTCATGTGAGCTATTTGTAATAATTGTTCTCTAATTCAGTTTTAGGTTCTGTTGTTAATATCTTTGCTAGCATTAATTCAATTCCAGTGCTTAATGGTACAAACTTCAGGGCGTGGCAAGAGAATGTGATGATTATTTTCGGAATCATGGACCTGGAGCTTACTTTACGGGTCGATCAACCTGCTGCACTTATTAATAAGAGTACCTCTGATGATAAGAGGGAGATGGAAAAATAGGAATAATCGAACCGCATAAGTTTGATGGTCAAGAAGCATGCTATTCCAAAAACATTCTGGGGCACTATGTCCGACAAGGTGACTACGACTAAGGGTTTCCTTAAGGATCTTGAGAAGAGGTTTGCCAAGAATGAAAAGGTTGAAACAAGTACACTTTTGGCAAACATCACCTCAATGAGCTATAAAGAGAAATGAAACATTCAAGAGTACATTGTGGAAATATCTCACATTGCTTCAAAAATAAAGGCACTCAAGTTGGATTTATCTGAAAACTTGTTAGTGCATTTAGTTCTGATATTCCTTTCGGCACATTTCAGTCAATTCAAAGTAAGCTACAATTGTCAAAAAGACTCATGATTTCTCAATGAGCTCATCTCACACTGTGTCCAAGAAGAGAAAAGATTGGAACATGAGAAGACATAAAGTGCTCATTTAACCACCACCTCCAAGGACAAAAGTAACAAAAAAGGAAAAATAATAAGAATGCCACAAGTACAGCATCACAAAAGAAATAGTATAAGGAACCAACTGAAGGTGATTGTTTCTTTTGTGGAGCTGCAGGTAATAAGAAGAAGAACTGCACCAATTACCATGTATGGTGTGTAAAGAAAGGTAATCTTCTTCATTTAGTTTGTTCTAAGGTTAATTTAACTTCAGTACCTCGACATACATGGTGGATAGATTTTAGAACAACAACTCATATCAGTGTGTCTATGCAAGGTTGCCTAAGCTGTCGAAAATCAAGTGATGGTAAAAGATACGTTATGTCAGTGGAAGTAGAGACGATAGGAAAATTTAGATTATTGTTAAAGATTGGGTTTTATTTGAATCTTGATGAGACATTTATCGTGTCGTCTTTCAGATGTAATTTGATTTATACTTCTGTTTTGGACAAATTTGGTTATTCTTATTCATTTGGGAATGAAAAATTTCGTTTGTTTTATGATTTAAAATTGGTTGGTTTCGGTTCTTTATCATGTTACGATAATCTTTATTCAATTGATACAATTGCTTCATTTAATGAAACCTTGCATAAAAGTACTCGAGGTATAAAGCGAAAATTAATGGGTGAGAATTCTGTCTCTTTGTAGCACAATAGATTAGGTCACATCTCTAAGAGAAGAATTGAGAGACTTGTGTCTGACGGGATTCTCAACCTTCTTGACTTTACAAATTACGATTTGTGTGTCAAATGTATAAAGGGAAGACAAACAAATAAAATGAGGTTTCAAGCCAACAGGACTTCAAACATCTTAGAACTTATACATGCGGACATTTGTGGACCATTTTGTACAGGTTCTTGGAATGGTCAATAATATTTTATAACATTCGTAGACGACTTCGAAGATATGGCTATATATATCTCATTCATGAAAAATCACAGTCTCTGGATGTATTCAAAAACTATAAAGCTGAAGTTGAGAGCTAATTTGAGTAAAGATTAAAAGTGTCAAATCTAACCGTAGGGTTGAATACTATGATAGATATGACGGTTCAACTGAACAACGTCCAAGGCCATTTGCTAAATTCATAGAAGAATGCGGTATCCTCCTGCAGTACACTATGTCGGATTCGCCCACTATGAATGGTGTTGCTGAGAGACAAAATAGAACGCTTAAGGATATGATGAGGAGTAAGATTAGTCATTCAACCTCACCAGAATCTCTTTAGGGTGGAGCATTGAAGACCGCAGCGTATATACTCAATAGAGTTCCAACTAAGGCTATTGATAAAATCCCTTATGAACTTTAGATGGGAAAAAGGCCTAGTTTGAAGCATGTACACATTTGAGGATGTCCAATTGAGGCAAGGCCCTATGAGCCAAATGAAAAGAAACTGGACGCAATGATCATCAATTGCTACTTTATTGGATATTCTAAAAGGTCTAGGGGTTACAAATTTTATGATCCCACAGTCAAGGCAATTTTCGAGGCAGAAAATGTTCGGTTCTTTGATGATGTTGCTTTTGCGGAGGGAGAATTATCTTTAAAGAGAAATATGTTGAAATTCCTCAAATTACTATTGACAATAATCAGTTTTCTATCCCTTGACATTATTCAAGAAGCAACTTTGGATCAATACAATGTTGTATATCCCTCTCATGGTCAACAAATTATTCCAGAAGAACAAACTCTATAATCTCAAGAACCATTGCCATTAAAAAGATCCATTAGAGACGAGAAGTTCGATTTCGAATGAGTATATCGTATTTTACCAAGAACATGAAGTTGACTTTGAAATGGAGGAAGATGATCCGATCAACTTCTTTCAAGCCGTGGAAAGTTCTAACTCTCAAAAATGCCTCGATGCCATGAATGAAGAGATAAAGTCCATGAAGGACAATGACGTGTGAGACCTCGTTCCATTGCCTGAAGATACGAAACTCATTGGCAAATGGATATTTAAGATCAATAGAGATTCAAAGGGTGATGTAGAGAGGTATAAGGCATGTCTTGTCGCAAAGAGATTTATACAGCAAGAAGCATCGATTATAAAGAGATTTTCTCTCCAGTTTCTTCGAAAGGCTCTTTCAAGATTATAATGAAATTGGTAGGGCATTTTGATCTTGAGTTATATCAGATGAATGTTAAGACGGCATCTCTCAATGGTGACATTGATGAAACAATTTATATGGTACAACCAAAAAACTTCGTATCAGATGATGCAAAGCAAATGGTTTATAAACTGAAGAAATTCATTTATGGACTCAAACAGGCATCTCGTCAATGGTATTACAAGTTTCATCAATTGATCATCTCATTTGATTTTGAGATGAATTTGGTCGATGATTGTATATACCACAAGTTCAGTGAGAGCAAGTATATTTTGCTGATTTCATATGTTGATGACATATTGCTTGCCAACAACAATATAGGCTTATTGTACAAAACCAAGAGATTTCTAGCAAATTTTGAGATGAAAGATCTTGGTAATGCCTCTTTTGTATTAGGAATTAAGATACACCAAGATCGTTTTCGAGGTATTCTTGGATTATCACAAAAGATCTATAGCGAAAAGGTACTTAAAAGATATGATATGCAAGATTGTAAACCAAGTGGAACCCCTGTGGCTAAATGAGACAAGTTCAATTTAAGTTAGTACTCAAAAAATTACTTGAAAATTAAAGAAATGCAGAAGATTCCTTATTCTTCAGCTACACGGAGTCTAAAATATGATCAGGTTTGTACTCGTCCAGATATAATGTACATTGTTAGGATGTTAGGAAGATATTTAAGTAACTGGGAATGGATCATTGGAAAGCAGTCAAATGGGTTATACAGTATTTGCAGAGAACAAAAGACCACATGCTTACATACAGGAGATTGGATCAGTTGGAAGTCGTTAGTTATTCTGATTCCGATTTTGCAAAATACCAAGATAGTAAGAGATCCACTTTAGACCGTATTTACTTGCTTGCTGGATGTGCTATTTTTCTGGAAGAGTGCAAAGTAGACACTCATAGCCACTTCCACCATGGCAGTAGAGTTTATAGCGTGTTATGAGGCATCACATTATGGAATATGGCTGCGAGATTTTGACTGGGCTATGCATTGTGGACAGTATAGAAAGATCGCTCAAGATATTGTATGATAATAAATTAGTAGTGATGTATTCCAATTACAACAAGAGCTCGACAAAATCGAAACATATAGATATCAAGTTCCTGGCTGTTAAAGAAAGAGTTCACAGTGGACCATAAAAGATTGATACCCAAGGTCTTTCATGAGCATACTGCTGATATGGGTGTAATGTCTTTTGAAGATATCTAGTTTCAGTAGAAGTTTTTCTTTTTTTTTTATTTTTTTTTTATTTTTTGTGGATTCATGTACTATTATTTTGCATATGATTTATGATTAAAATTATTTTCAGTTATAAAGTTTTTAGTTTACTATCTCTGAACTTGCTAGAAAATGATCTCACTAAGGTATTAAGGTGGACCACTTGAAAATAGGCATGTAAAAGATCACATCACATGTAATTTTCATGCTATACATCCATGCTTGATCTATGTCATTCAGTTATATCATATGTGACCATTAATGGATTTAGTTACGATGAAAGTAGCAAAAGCTGCTTTGATCCTATGTTGATATGATTGATGGACCTAATTATCTGGAGATGCATTCGGTAATGATAGCAAAATTCTGAGTACTTATAAGGTTATGTTTAATACACAATTATAAGGTGACACATATAGCTTAAGTGGGAGATTGTAAGGAATTTTAACGATCGTGTGGATTTATATATGAAAATTATTGTGTATCAAATTAATGGTTATCAAATTCGGTTAAGCCCATTTAAAAGTAATCTAATGAGACTTCGGTAATTTAGGCTTTAATGTATCCAATTAAAGTGTGGGTCTTTTATGTGTAGAGACCGGGTCTTGCTAATTCTACGATGAGCCGAATTAGGTTAAGAAGCATCATTATATAAATACGATTATGACCCCCAAATCACACGTGCATCGTTATTCTATTTTGTCTCCCATCACCAGAGATAATTAAGGGCTGCAAGACTAATCGTAAGATTCAACTATTGCATTAACAATGTGTGATTGAGGTACGCTTCCGCATTATTTTATATATTCTTGATGATCCAATATAAAAGTTTACGGTAACAATTTCTCCTACATTCCAAGCACCAAACGTGCATAACTGAAAATCTGTGAAGTGACTGGGAATGCAATGCTCATGTAGTATCTTCAATGCAAAATGGAGAAAAAGCTTCCATTTTTCATTTGTGTGCTTCTAGGGGCAGACCTCGAAGAACCTTTTAGAGTGGGCTAAAAGTAATACCCTCCATAGAAACATCAAATACCAGCTTAGTTTGCTGATAATATTCAGAAGAAAAGTTCCAAACCTATAAATAGAGCAACAAAAAATATTTAATAAATCAGAATAAAAAGTACGTTAAAAACAAACGTACAAAATTAAAAGCACTACAATTTCATTTGAGTTACTGTAATTAAAATTTCACATACCAAAATCACTTCTTGAATTCGAATCCTTTTCCTTGACTTCAACATTTGCGCTTGGAATCTTTTCTGTTCTGAATGTGATTAATGATTGAGATATAATTTATAGTGTTCTTGGAGTGTAATGAAGATCCTCTTCTTTTTCAATGAATTCTTGGCTCATCATTATTTGTTAATGTAAAAATGAATTACTTATTTTCTGGTGATATTTCCATTATTTTTAGACAGTTAAACCTTGCGAGAGTCTGATTATATAAGGCTAGATCTATTCATTGCAGTTATACTACATGTACAGGAAAAATTTGACAAAATTTTCATAGATCAACACTTGACGATTTTTCATTAATTTTGGATCCAAATGTGACAGAAAATGCACCATACAAATACCGAGTTGTGGTGTTGCATTGTATGGATTTTGTGAATTATTCCTTGTACGCTGGAATAATTATTCATTTTGACATTCCTACAGTACAATAAAGTGGCTCACTACATTTTCAATTTTGAATTTTGATTAAAGTAGTAGACTAAGATAATTTTACAATGTAATTTTTTCAAAGATAATGTATTTATTATAAAAAGAATTTTTACCTAATTCGATCGAGTGTCCAAAGTGTTTGTAACTTTGTGCGGTCCCCTTCCTCATCGCATAATTGTATTATGAATGGAAAATTCACCTTAATCATCAAATACTTGACGTGAACGGTTTTTCCTTGATTTTCATCTCATTTATGGCATAGCATATTTCCAATGCCAAAATGCCTATAGTACAAAACATTTTTCGAAATTTAATTAGATTGGTTGTTAAAAAGTGTGAAAATATGAAGGGGTTGCTTTGTCGATTAAAAGCAAAACAATGATTATATGAAAAGAAATTAATTTAAATTAATTATGCATCACCTAATAGCTAATGAACACTTCTAAAAAGTTCTATAACTGAGATACTGCTTAATTATGATTTTAGAGATAAAAGTGATTTCATAAACAAATTGGAATTTGTACAAGTCCCAACATAACCCAAATCACCAATTAACAAATATAATTTTAACTAATAATAATGACGATAAACAAGTATTATTCTATTGAAAGGCGCCTATATATGATCACAATTTACTTTTTGTTGCATTCATGTTTATTAAAAGTTAGATGGCCACTATATATGTTAAGATTTGGGGTCCATCTTAATAAGATCAACGTTATTAAGAGGAGTGATCCAAGATCTATTTAATTTGGTCAATATTTCGGTATTTAACCGATGTGAGATTTATTTCCTTAACATGTCCCCGCAAGATAGTGGCTCTTTTTAAGCAGACAAATCTTGAAATCAATGTGCTCATTTTTGAGACTTAATCGGATCGAATAGCTCGTTGAAATTTACTGAACTCTGATACCATGTTAAGATTTATGATCTATCTTAATAAGATCAACTTTATTAAAAGGAGTGACCCAAAATCTATTTAAATTGGTAAATATTTCTATATTTAACCGATGTGGGACTTATTCCCTTAACAATATATATACTCATCCAAAGCAATCTAAAAATTACTTTTAACTTTTGTTTAGAAATCTTAATATTGTAAGATTCATTAATGTTCATTGAACCACACCCTCTTTGTGCACTCCATCCCGCACATTATATGACTATTTAACTTTCAAATAAATGTTTTTATGTTAGCAGGAGAAGTGGTGCATGCAACAAATGATATGTTAGAAATACGAGTGGCCACATTTACTAAATATTGGAACCGTGATGGAAATTACCCTATAGTTGTTGAGATTGTTTCTCTAAATAATTCTTTAAAACAATCCTATTGACACGTTGATCTTCATTAATGTTCTTTAGGTTAAACTTTCATGTAGCAGTAGCACAATTCTTGAAAAAGAAGACATCTCCTTCTTAGTCCATCTACAAATGGACAAGTACTTGTACAACATACATATCAAGCAAGAAAGCAGCCCCCACCCTCTCTCTATCATCATCATTTCTATATTTTTTTTCATTGAAAGCTCCTTATCTCCGACCCCATCATCTGATTTTCGTTGCGGTGGTTGCATTCTTTGAATAGAGAGAGTACTTGTTAGTTTGAGTGGTGCTTTTACTGTCGATGTTTTAAGGTCTCGCGTCACAGTTATATTGACAGAGATAGTCAATCTGTGGAGCCCACATTTACAAATTGCCTTTCTCTATCCTTGCAGGTGGGTGGCTGGCTCCATCTCTTGGAGACTCGAATCTCTCCAACTACACCGGTTAGTTTTTTTTGAAATGAGTACGAGTTATATATATCGCCTTCTTTAATAGATTTTCTTAGAGATAAAAATTTGAAATGAGTTTCTCAGTGAATGGAGATTCCCAAGTCCCTCCCGGATTCAGATTTCATCCAACAGAAGAGGAGCTTTTGCAATACTATTTGAGAAAAAAAGCTGATCTTCAGAAGATTGATTTGGATGTTATCCCAGATGTTGATCTTAATAAACTCGAACCATGGGACATTCAAGGTAGACAAGATTTGATATTCATATTCTTAATTTCTTCGACTGAGTTTTATATTTTAATTTCAGAGAAATGCAAAATTGGATCGACTCCACAGAGTGATTGGTATTTTTTCAGTCACAAGGATAAAAAGTACCCCACTGGTATGCGTACTAATCGTGCAACTGCTGCCGGATTTTGGAAAGCAACGGGCCGTGACAAAGTGATATATAGTAACTCTCGACCGATAGGCAGGAGAAAGACGCTTGTTTTCTACAACGGTCGAGCTCCACATGGACGAAAGTCCGATTGGATCATGCATGAATACAGACTTGAAGCCGATGATAATGTAAGTACTAGTCTTGATTAATTGATCCACTTTATACTCAAGGTTGTCTAATTGTCGTCTGTGTGCTGTGTTAAGGAATCAGAGGGGTGGGTGATTTGTCGAATATTTAAGAAGAAAAATCAGTATAAAAACCTCGATAGTACTTCATCTGACCAAAACTTGTTGAACTCATCAAAGGAAGGGACATTGGAACAAATTCTCCGGTACATGGGAAGTACATGCAAGGAGGAATTAGGCATGCCGGTAAACACTAGCTGCAGTCGAGACAGATTCATCAAACTCCCCAGTCTCCAGAGCCCCGAGGACTCCTCTTCCGGCAGCCCGAGCTTTAATCAACCCGTAATCGGTAACCAAGATTGGGCAACACTTGACAGGATGGCGGCATCACACCTCAATGGTGAAAGCGAGACTAACTGCAAGCAGTTATCTGCTGGTTTTACGAGTTTTTGCATCAATCCAATTGATGGTGGTGATGATCAACGTCTACAATTACATCAACAAAAAACATCGTCTTCCTCTTCCAACACGCATTACGAAACTGATTCTCAATTGGATTGTAATCATAATGATTGTGATTTATGGAGTTGCTTAATGCGATCATCCTCATCGCAGTGCAACTTACCAAATGTACCCCGTTTTTAGGATATTATACCAAACTATAATATCACGCGTGTTCAAATCAACTCTTAATGATTATACATGTAGGGAACTTCATATTTATGTGCATACGCAAATGATTATACATAATAAAAAACTTAATATCAAATTCGGCAGCCTTATCATCTTCCCTAATCCATAATGCTATAGTATGTAATTTGTTCATATTTGCAAGATTACCTTGTAATTTCGATTCATCAAACGAAGAAGTTGATCGAGTACATATTAATTTGATAATCCTTAATTATTGCTCGAACCTTAACAAAGACTTTCACAACGATTCGACGACCTTTATAAAAATGAATCAAATTTTCTTCCCCATAAGTTAAGTAAGCATAGAGTTTATTTAGTTATAATTAAATGACTGAGCTTGAAATAAATAATTTTTCTTATTATTAAAGTTAAAATTAAGTAATTTTTTTCATGGAAAACTATGAAATAAAGTAACTTATTCAGAAAATAATAATTTACTTATGCTTGGATGTCATTGGCATGAATTTTTAATTTAAAGAATTTAAAAACAAAACAAAAAACTAACAATTATATAAATAATAAAAAACCTTGTTTAAAGGCCAAGGGCCCAATATCGGTAACGGGTCCTTGAATGGCCCATTAAGCCAAGAAGAATCCATTGCGTTGCCCAACATCAATGGCCTCAGACCCTGCCTAATGGACTCAAGCAGAGAATTAAAAGGGCCTTAAGATCTCTCAACAATTACCTATACCAGGAGAGTAGACAAAAACAAATCCGAAAAAGGTTAATCTAGAGACAAAAACAAAAGGATAATGACTATAACTGAGGTTAATTTGGAGAAAATTGAAGATTACTTGAAGTGTACATGATCAATTAGAAGAATCAAGAGAGCACTCAAAAGAAAATTCATAAGTTTCTGAAGTGAAATTCAACAACCGGAAAATTTGAGGGCTAAATTATAAACTTATTGTTACTAATTTTGTACAATGTAAATTATACTACAAATAGCAAAATGTCAAGTTCTATAATATAAAATCAAGTACGGATGTAGAATCCTCCGGAATTGAATATCAATTTTATACTACGTACTACAATTAGATAACTCTTATTTTATCTAGAAAATGTAATTACAAGATCAATGGTTTTAAACTAATCTAATGAAGAATATTGTGACAAATTTAACTAAATTGATGCAAGTTATACGAGAGAGTTGTCAACGTGAGAAGATCAAGAAAATGATTTCACCGCACTATCAATAGCATTTCTCAAATTATATAACTACTTCTATCAATTTTCCTAAGTTTATAAGTAAGAACCCTAAATTAATTATATTCTCTCTCTCAAGTGCCGAATAGGACTTTTCTCTATATTTTAATTCCAATATCTCTATTCAAAATTAAAATCTAGAAATATTCATGTTCATGGTTCTTAAATGAAACATATTTCAAAGATTTCATACTTTCTCTCGAAACTTATAAAATTTAGGTTGTGCTGTTTTTAGATCGCACATAAATTTTCCACTCTCAACTTTCGAAATTTAAATTATCAAATCATTCAATTATTAATCAGGTAATTGAAAGCAATGTGCAATAATTAATACAAATAAATTCATGGAAAAACTGAAAGAAATACTTATATTAAAATCCAAACATGTATCAAGTTATGGCTCATCAAACCCTAGATTAGAAATTAGTATATGATTAATGCAATACACATAATCAAATTCAATACCCAAAACATGGAAGAGAAAAGAAATAAAAACTGGTTTGGCGTTTGAATTCTTCTTCTCATGATTGCCTTCCTTTTTGTCTTGATTGATCTCGTGTCTATTAATTTTTTGCTGTTGAAAATCCCCCTTCAAAGTGGTCTTTAGGGTTGTACTTGTAGTCTTTTCAAGTCTTCCATGAATTAGGGACGGAATGGCCTTTAAAAAGTCCAACAAATTAATAAAATAAAAATAAAAATAAAAATAAAATCTTTTCGCTCGACTACGCCTCAACGCTAGCATCGAAGCTTTGCGGCTTATCTCCTACTGGCTGTGGCTCCAGATCTCTATCTTCCTTGGCTACAACTGGGAATTATAGTGCCTGGCCTCTGCATCGTTTTTTTCTTCTAGCTTTCGTTATTTTTTTTCCCTTCATCTATGATTAATTTCAAGTCTCTTCTAGTCCATTCACACTTATCATGCTTCAAACTCCTCGTTTTCACCATGTTACATAATTGGTAAAACAACACGAACCCAGACATCAAAACTTTCTAAATTGTTCGAAGAAAACCAAAATACCAAGTTAAGTGGCATTAAAAATGATAAGTGAAACTCAATCATCACTTATAGAACTTGCATTGGATCAAGTATTAATGATTTTGGGATTATGATAACTTAATTATGAAGATTTAAAGATGGAAGGATCTAAATTGCACATAAAAAACACTCAGCCAAACAAAGAGAAAAGATCCAAGACGAGAATGGATTGGGGCAATTTTTTATGTGTTGCAATGTTAAAGAATTACCTCGTCCAGGCTCGAGTGAAAACACCATGCATTAGTAATGTTCGCCTAGTGGCGCTTTATTAAATTTTTTTTTAAAAGCCTTTTTATTTGACTTTAGTTTCAAGGTTTTTAATGATTTATCTATACAAAAATCAAAAATAAAAACACATTAGAAATTTTTAAATAAAAATTGTCTAGTTGAAAGTTGAAACTTTGAAAAATAGTCTAATTTTTGCATTTTGAAAACTGTAAATTGTATAATTGACTAATTGTAGGAATTATTAAGTAAATATAATATTTTATAAATTTTGACGCATGGTATACATTATTTAATTATTAAATGATTAAAATTTTAAGATAATATTAAAAATAAGAAAACGTTTTTTTACACCTAGACTCGTAAAACTTGAAATTTAGCATTCACGTTTAACCACGCTTTATGCTTTTTGAAATGCTCGTGGGGATTAAATATACACAAATCATTCAAATTAAATGAGGCTGTATGGTTACACATTTCATAATTTTTGCAAAGAGAAGAGCCAGAAAGGAAGCTTTTGATCTAAAAACCTATATATTCTTTCAAACCTTTATAGATATTTCTAACAAAAGACATCTAACCTACTTTCATTCAACAATTTCTTGGGTTGAAGAAGAATCAAAGGAGATTGATCAAGGAGTCATTAAAGAGATTTAATGCTTTGAAGATTTCTTTCCATCTTCTTTTCAAATTTTAATTTCAAGTGATGTTGTATCAATTATTTTGTGTTTTGTAATTAATTTGATGCTTTGCTAATTGTATAAATGATAGAATATATTGAATCCTACTTTTGAAGTTTTGATATTTAATTCTGACTTTTGATATTAAATACGTGTTTGGTCATTGAATGATTGTTAGAAACTTAATGTTCTTCAATTAATTGACTACTAGTTGAATTATCTAGTGATTTTTATTGACATTAGAGAGAGTGAATAGGAATATGACATGGAGTAAAAATCATTGTAAAGTTCAATAAGAGAGAGAAATATCAATATGCTTTGCATGGTCATTTTTTATGTTACTGTAATTTAATGCATCATTACATGTTCATATCTTTCATAGACATATAAAAGGGTTATATCTGAGGATATGTTTTGTTCTATTCAATAGAAGTTATCAAATGAACGAGGAAAATGATTTTCATATATGAACATGTATTTTAATCTAAAATTGATTTAAAATGGATTAATATAGGAGTACTCTACATCCAAGTATCTGTGTTGAGTTTTGTAAACACATCTACCTCAATTAGTTAGAGTAGTTGTAGTTTTAATTAGTTAATATGAATCTCATCAATCAACTAAAATTTCTACTCAGCTAAAGTTGGTGTTAATTGAAAACTAGATTAAATACTTAGCACTCGAGGGAACAATATTTTATAACTCTTTATTATTTGGCTACGATATTGTACACTTTAGGAATTTTAATGATCATTTGGGTCTCAAAATGGTTATTGTGGTTTTGGGGCTTGCAGTTGGAGGATGGAGAATTAGTTAGGTCAATGAAGAAGTTCAATTTTCAAATTTCTTTTCTATTCTCTAGTTTTTCCCCTTTATCTTTTTGTCTTTTTTTTTTTTTTGCATATGTTTTGTTTTTGTTTATTTATTGTTATGGGGAAATTTGTCTATTTACACTACTTTAATAGAACTACTGATAGATTTCATGATTGAAAGCTATTAATGCTAATTAATGGAAGATTGTGAAACTGATTCTGACCAAGAAGGTTGGAGGTGAAATTCTTCTTTTGCTTGGAAGCATATTCTTTTCTCTCACATAAAAGAATTTCAACCGTTACGTCGTATTAATCGACAATCAGCATCAATATAGTAAAAAAATACATTTCATGCATGATCACATAGCCTAGAATCTAAAAATCTTCGATTATTTAAACTTCAACTTGAAACAGATAAAGGTTAAAGAAAAACTAAAGAAGATAACAAAATGAAGTTATCCATCCTTTATATCATTAATTTGCTTGCTCTTAAGGATGGCAATGGCCGAATTAAGTCAGCTCGACCTCGGCAACACGAGCTCGGATCGCCTGAGCACTAGCCAAGCTCACCCACGAGCCCTTCCTCCTCCATTTTTTTCAAAATTTTAAAACCATCCTCATTTTGGGGGCTTGAGACTGACTACTTAATTATCTTGTAGTTGGAGTTAAAATTGTATACGAACAACTTATTATGTGTACAATTGAAACTTCTAGGCGAAGTTGTCTTGATGGTAAACACGCACCGAGGTAATCCTACATCTCTTTGGAAATGGTGTATGAACTGAGGTTATTTACCATGTCTGGTTCAATAGAATTTAGTAACCAGGAAGCAATCTTGGCATCTTTGCTTTCCCATGAGCTAAATCTTTTGGAATTGTTGGTGTAAGTGTTATGCCCTAGATCCAATCGATTTAGGTTGTAAACGCTTTTAATATATTTAATGCATTTGATTTTGGCGAGATCTATTATTTATTTAAATTAATTTTGTGATAAATAATATTAAATAATAGAATCCGAAAATCCAATTTTTAGGTAATCTGTTAATCACAAGGAGTTGTGATTGTGAGATACAAATTACATACAATTGAATTTTGAATAAACCATGGTCGTAAGTAATAATGAGATACGGATATCGTTAATACAGTTAGACCATCACGTGTGACATTTCTTACTTGTGAAGTAAGTAGCTTACCCCACGAGCTAAAGTGTTGTGACACTTAAATGAACACGTGGATGTTTTGTTATAAAACAAAATATTTGAGACCCGCTAAGAGATTTCACATGGATAACTATCTGAGTATCAGTGGCTAATCTCTAACGTTCGGTAGTGGAATTGGTCCTTTGACTT
>NC_036239.1:22692574-22751083 GCF_002742605.1 Olea europaea var. sylvestris
ATATATACATAGCTAGGGATTGAGGTCCATATGGTTTTCATTCTTCTTGCTGGCACAAGAGAAAAACCCTAGCAGTTGCAGTCTATTCTCTGTGTGGATTTCATTGGAGGCTGGACAATTGGATAGTTGTGGGAGGCAGATTCAAGCTGCTGGAAAGGAATAACGCGAAGGAGTTTCCAAATTACAAGAAAAGGTATATTTCTTATCACAGTTTTTATCTAAATACAAAGTTGAATCCTGAATGAGAATTGAAATTTGTTAAATTTCGCTGTGTATGTTTAAGTAAATTCTCAATAGTTGAAACTATAGAAGACCCATCCAAATGTCATCATGTAAATTGTGGAGATAGTGTGGATAAGAGAAAGCAATCCATGCAACTTTACCACGATATTCATGACCACCACAATCATCAAGTAACACATCAATTCTTGATGTACAATTAGCCACAATGCAAGTCGTCAGTATCTACAGCAAGTCTCGACGGCCTATACTCCAACAAGGATCGCCAGAAATTTCTATAGCAAGTCTCTAAATCAAGATTTGATGATTGCCCAAGGAAAAAATCTGCCAAATGAGAAGAATAAACCCAAGGATAGAATTTGCCGAAGAATATGTACAAGAAAGAGCTCCGATAGAACCTCTATAAAGGTTTCCAACATCCCAAAAATCAATAATTTCTCAACCAAAATTAAGAAACACCTTTAGCCCAGGTAATACTCAAAAGTATCAAAGTAAAAATCTAAAAAATAGGGCTCTAATACCAAGTTAAATGCTTTGAATTCCCTTCAATGGTGGGTTTCCGTCTTATTGTAAAGCAGAGAAAATCTCAGTACACGGCTAACTTCCAGCAATTACCGTAAGCTTTTAACCTCCCTATGGCATGAAGTAAATTAGCTTATTTACAGAATGTTGGGCATAGCTTGCCCAGACTCAGTTTTTTCCAACTATTAACACCACAACCCGACAACAACGATCCAAGACAATAACCAAGCTTCCACTTCCGGTTGTCAATGAGATAGTCCACTTAGAAGACCACAAAGGTGCACTATATCTCATATATTATCACCACTATATGTAGAAATCAAAAGAAGGCAGAAGAGTAGAAGAAAACTTGTAAAATATCGACCGAACACAAGAGAGGCAGAGGACGTCTCTCACAAAAAGAAAAGGAGACCCATTATCCACGTAGATTGGAAAAAGTAATGTGGTGATAGAGGATTATCCTGAGAGCTTAGGATCTATTGTAATTTACCAGTTGGACATGAGTTGAGTGATAATCTAGTGAGCATAGTGGGCAATAAGAGGAGATATATGTTCTCGAGATAGGAGTAACACGGAATGGGATAGGATATGTGTGGTGAGATCTTTTCGGGGTCATTTATGCATTTGTTACATATGTTTAACCGTGTGTTGATTAACTTGATTTTAATATATAGTTCTGTCTGAACATGATTTTGAAAGGATCTGTGTATTAGTCTATATAATATCTTCATCGCATGATTATTTCTTCACTATGAATACTTGTTCCTACTGGGTGTTTTTTAGATCTTAGCTCTGGAGAGTACATAGAACATGTATGGTATATGTTTTGGGTTGAAAAAACCAGATAAGGTCTGTGATTCCAATTTTATTGGATTACCTTAATTGTACAAGTATAAATTTTGTGTTTTGTTTGCTTGCAGATTATTGGGCATCAAGGGGGAGATTGTTGGGTTTTGATACATAATAATCCGGGCGATGATTTAAAATAGCTGTTGGATTATTTATCGACACCATGGACTTGGCTCGACTCAAAAATAACCTAAACTTGTGGATGCTCCAAGTAGTAATTGGGTTATTAGATTATGGGTTTTGGATTAATTGGTAGCCCATTAGTTTAGGTTTTAAGAAGCCTATTTGCACAAGTCTTTGGCCCAAGTTGTGTATCTAACCTATCCTATATATACCCATCTTCTTGTAGCCATTTTCACGGTAGTGTGTGGGTGTGTGTTGAGAGAGAGAGGGCCAAGAGAAGAGGTTGAGAGAGGTAAGGGGGCAGCTGGCTTGGTAGTTGTTGGAGCAAGTCCACCATTGTTGCTTCTTTTTCTCCCTATCACCACCACAACCCATTCTTCTTTGTGGAGTTTGAGAGTTTTGGGCTATCCAAAGTGAAGGAGGAGTTCTTACACTACTAAAAAATAGCTTTTCAGCTACGAAAAATTACCAACGGATGCAATTCGTTGGTGATTAAAAACGGATTATCCGTTGTTAAAAGTTGTTAAAAGTAATTCACTTTTAGCTACGATAATTAGCAATGGATTTTCCGTTGGTAAAGATGATATCTCTTTATCAACCGATATTTCGTGCCTAATGTAATCATTTAACATTTGGATCTTCCTCCAACGGATATTCCGTAGGTGATGTATCGAATATTACCAATGGATTGTATCCGTTGGTAATTAGAAACGGATTATCCATTGGTAAAAGTAATTCACTTTTAGCTACAATAATCAACAACGGATTTTTCGTTGGTAAAGATGATATCTCTTTACCAATGAATATTCCATGCCTAATATAATCGTTTAACATTTTGATCTTTTACCTACAGATATTCCGTTGGTAATTAGAAATGGATTATCCGTTAGTAAAAATTATATCTCTTTACCAACGAATATTCCGTGCCTAATATAACCGTTTAACATTTTGATCTTTCATTAACGGATATTTCATTGGTAATGAGAAACGAATTATCCGTTGGTAAAAATAATTCACTTATCCCACATTGGAAGTTTACAACAATATCTTTGTAATTGCCCTCTATAAATTTGTGGTCCAATAAGGAGTTAAACAATATTTTGGCATTTCAATTCAGTTGGCTAAAAATAAAATAAAAATATTATAATTATTAAATAGATAAATAAATAAATAACTTTTTTACCATATGGTTATTTTCAACATTGATTTTTACCAATCGTAATGGTAGACATTTACCAACGGAAAGTCAGTTGGTATTATTTAAGACTTTTACCAACGGAAATTTCATTGATAAAATATTTACACTTTACCAACGAAAAATACGTTGGTAAAATGTTTACTCTTTACCTACACCATGATCCGTTGGTAACTATCAGCGACCCTCAAATTACCAACGAATTTGTGGTTGCAAATATTCCGTTGGTAAAGATTATTAGCAACGGATATTGAGGTTTTAGGAACGAAAAATTCGTGCCTGAAACTGTATTTTTTAGTAGTGTTATGATGTGATTCACATAGAGACATGTTTGGACATTGGGCAGTTACCTTATGCAATTAGAATTCATACCTTTTGATATCTTTAGGTTCTCTTAGAACTGGAATCAAATGGAATCATGTCCATTCCTAAATTTAAGCATACGACTTACAATTGATTTTATAAGTTAAACAATCATTTATAATGAAAGCCAAGAAGTCAATCAAGCTTCTAACCTTTTAGATAGTGTTTAATCTTAACCTATTTAGTTTAAAAATGCATAAGAAGATGAATTTTGTTATATACAATTCATTGTGTTCCATTGCACACCATTTAAGAATAACATATTCAATTTTTGGGGGCTAATAATCCAAATGGTCACTAAACTTTGCAAAAGATTTTCACAGGATTATTGAACTTTAAAAATCACTCAATTCATCACTGAACTTTGCAAAAAATAATTTTACCCTTGGGAAACTTTTTGAAAAGTTTAGTGATGAATTTGATAAATTTTAAAGTTCAATAACCCCTTGGAAATATTTTGTAAAATTCAGTGACCCCGTGAAAACCGTTTGCAAAATTCATTGATGATTTGGGTGATTTTTAAAGTTCAGTGACCCGTGAAAGCTTTTTGCAAAGTTCAATGATCATTTGAGTTATTAACTCTCAATTTTTGGGCACATGACTTATAACTGATTTTGAATAAGTTAAACCATCATATATAATGAACACGAGATGTCATTCAAACTTGAAAGTGATAAATAGAAAATGACTGAAGTCGTTTAAAACAATTGGTGTCTTTTTTCTTCTTTTTTTCAAAAAAGGGCTTGTAACTGTGATCAAGATGAATATTCTACTTCTCGCAGATTGGTCGCAACTATGTCAATGTGGCCAGGAGCCTTTGTTAAATAGAAAACGACTTTAGTCCTTTTTAATGACGCAGTCGTTTACTGAGAAAACGATAGCGGTTGTTTAAAACGACTAGAGTCATTTTTTGTTTATCACTTTTTTTAGGAAAAAAGTTCGAAAATGAGTATTATGGTCATGATATTTCAACAATACAAAAAGGGTAATTTAGACATTTTAATTTAAAAGAGGCCTTAGACTTTTTTAGAGTAAGAGCATGATTGAGCCCCATTTTTTTTTTTTTTTTTTTACCCAAAATACATTTTGGAATAGTATTTTGATGAAGAATGTGTAATTAAAATATAAGGAAAAGTTTTGAATTTGCATATAATATTATTTTATTTAACAATATGTGATTGAAAATAGGAAAGAAGAAAATGTATTTTAAGAATAAATGGAACCAAACAAGGGTTAAGTAAAAGCCATCTCTAAGCTTGCACCAAAATTTACATCATTTTGCACTAAATCTCGTATCAAACTAAAAATCATCTCCAACCATTGACAAAAGGAACGGTATTTAGTCATTTTCTTCTCTTTTTTCTTCTTTCTAATTTATTTATTTGAAAAATTATTTATTTATTTATTTCACAAATACATAAATTACTAAATAAATAATTATGTTAAATTAAGGAAAAGATTAAATTCACTAATAAATATAAATATTACGATTGCAATTTAATTCTCGATATTCGTATGTTCTTCCCACATTTTTTTGGTGCAATGCATTTGTGTTGTTACAACACATTTTTTTTTGTATTCTAATGTTAATTAATTCACTAATTATTATTTTTTACATTTAATAATAATGACACAAATACCCTCGCTCAATTACTTTGGCAAATAAAAAAAAGGACAAATTTGACTTTGCACCATTTTGGTGCAAAATAGTGCAAAGTTTGGTGTCCATTGAAGTAACTTTGCACTAAATTTTGGTGAAATTTGATAATTTGATACATCCATTGGAGATGCCCAAGCTTGAAAAAGTCTTGAATATTTTGACTCGGCTTTTTTTTTTTAATGCACACTTTTCAAGGACCATTTTCCATTTTGAAGTTAAAAACTCCATGTCCCAACTTTACGTTTCTAACGTTCAAGACACCTTTGCCGGCCTGCCTTTTTAAGAAACCAACACAAATAAAGAGTTTCTGTTTGTCATCCTTTAACAAATTAAATTATTTGTTGTAGTAATATTCTCCATCACACAATAATATATTCTACACACAAACTAATAATTTTTTTTTAATTTTTAATACACATTTTTAAAAAAAAAAATACTATTCAAAACTTACAATCAGGCTCTAAAACTCCATGTCCCTTAAAAATCCCTCTTTCACCTCTTTCTTTATAGAACCCACCCTTTTATTTGAAAGGTCATTGATAGCTGGCCGGCCGAAGGTAAAGCTTGTTATACTCATAAATTCCTTTACATTGGGCCCTATTATTGTACCCCAACGAGGCCCATTAGAGTTGGACAACATAGGCCCAAGAGGCAGCCAAGTAAAAGCCCAAGCTAAGGCTCTCAAGGGGGTTATCGAAGGTGCCTAAAATGGCTAGCCAAGGTGCTCCCAAAAGCTAGCCGAGGTGCCTTAAAAGGGCTAACAAAGGTACCTTCCAAGATGGCCGAAGTGCCTGACGAAATAGTCTACCAAGGTGCCAAGAGGTCCTCCAAAGCTCAGTCAAAGTGCATCCTAAACCCAACCCGAAGCCATCTAAAGATCATCTGAAGTGGTCTAACTAAGGCACAAGAAAAGATCTAACCGAGCTGCCTTCAAAGGCGCAGCCAAGGTCCTAAGAAGCCCAGCTGAAGCACTTGCTGAGGTGCCCATTGCTATGCTAATACAACCACCTCATATTAGGCTTGGACTTAGGCCCATTAAAGCACTTGACCCATCTCCACCTTTATAAATATGAGAATTCGTTCTCATTTCTAGGTATGCCTAAACATGTTAAAACACTTTAACAACATTCCCCCTCTCCCGAATATTGCAATCCATTCTTAGATCTTCGTCTGACAATTGACTTAACCGTCGGAGTGCAAACAGTCACCGGATTTTTTTCTCATCCGGCCACCTTTGTCTCTTGACAGGGTGCTACATTTGCAGGTTTGGAGGGGACTAGGTCGGGCATCTGTTGGTGCCATTTTTGGATGTCAATAGATTGGTGTCGTCTGTAAGAAATCGGTACAATAACCATGTTCTACCACATACAAAAAGCCACTTGAAAATGAAAAATTTTCTAGTCAATTTCTCTACCAAAAATAGCAAAGACAGCAACAACAAAAAATGAAGAAGGCCACTGGAAGCATCTTCAAGTTTCCTTGAAAAAAGAAATTTTCCGAACAAAGGTTGAAGAAACCCGAGTTGAAAAGTCCGCCATGAAAAATGGTTAAATCCGGTTATGGGTTGAAAAACCTATCATGAAAAATCATACTACAAGCAAAATGGAAAAGGAAATTTTTAGCCGAAAAATCAAACCAAGCAACAACCAAAATCAATTGTAGGAAAAATTTGAAAATTTTTGGAGCTTGTGAAATTTCCCAATGAGAATCTGCCAAAAGAAATGGCTGCAAAAAGAAAATTTGGAAAATGAAAAACTCCCTCTTTAATCTTAGGCAACCACCACAATCAAGAAAAGGGGGATATATCATATATCCAATAAATATCCACACAAAAGGTTTATCCAATGGCATTTACCACCACCATGCTTTATTGGGGTGTTATTGAATTTGATGTTCTTATGAAAGGAGAGTTGCAGAAGACAAAAGAAGCCATTTGCTGGGCTACTGATTTTCTTCTCAAAGCCACTGCTTATCCCGACGCTTCACTCAACAAAGAATTATTTGTTAAGGCTTTTACATTTGGGTTTATTCTTACCTCTGTTAAACACCATTGAACCAGTCATTCATCTCATGAAAAATCCAGTAATTGCCACGGAGATAGCCGCCAATATATTGTAGTCAACTTTTATTTTGATATGATGGTGGCGTGTTTACACAAAAGCAATTCAAGTTTTGCAAGTTGTCTTTGTCCATATGGATTCTATTGTCACGGTTATAATGAAATTTTGGGAAACGAGTGAATCTAGCATGATTTTACATAGTGGATCTGAATTTACATTGGATTAGAATTTTCTTTCCGTACGATACTACGAAACCTGGAGACAACAAATATGGTTCAAAGGACTTTTCTACCACATTTATTGAAGGAGAATATTGGTTCAGTTTTCTGATGCAGAACATAATATAACGTGGACAGAATGTACAAAATCACCAGTATGCGCATCAACTGTGTCTAGTGAAATAATAAGCTTGAATTTTGCTTGTGCAATGACTTCATTCATCATCGCAATTGCTCAAGGCAAACCCTAACTCATGAATTTCTTATTATCAAATGCAGCATTTTATAAGTCCTCGTTTCTTGAATAGAGGGTGAGGCGGTGCCTTGAATTACTTGTTCCTTGAATCAAGGAATATGCGATATATTAGAATACTTGTTCCTTGAAAAAATGAAGAGGCTAATTGTCAGATGTGTTTGCCCTTGCAAAATGAGCCATTCCTAACCTAATTTGCGGGATGTCTATTCCCCGGCTCACTATCATCGAGTTGAGTTCTAAGTCCTCATCTATCCGAGGCTAGCTTATAAGACTCTGATAACTCGATAGTAATTTGCGGGACATCATTTTCCCGCTTCGCCAGATGTATATTCCCTGGCTTTGCGAGATGTCTTTTCCTCGCTTCTCACTATCCAGAGTCGAGCTTTACTTCCTTGTCATTTCGAGGCCGCTTATGACTCTGATAGTTCAAGCCGAGCCACCAGCTCGATATTTATTCCTCGTTCTGTGAGATGCTTCAACTTACGAAATGTTGCACTACAGTTGTACTTATCTTCAGAGAGCTCGTTATGCCTCTGCTTAGCCACAACATGGTTCCGTTCAGAGAGAAGACTTATATTATCTCCTACAAGGTTGAGCTATCTACCATGCAAAGACGTCAAGTGCCACTACCTTGGGAAGACCCACCTCATTATAAACAAAAATGGAACCTTCCATGGATGGATCAAACACCATGGAAAATGCCTTTGCACAGAAGAGTAAACCCCTTGCAAGGAGGTCAAAAATCAAAGGATATATATGATATATGATGATCCAAAGAGTTCTAGAGAGTATGAGAAGCCACAGCTTCAGAAAACACAAGAAGCCGAAGAGCTTCAAGAAAAGTGACGAGCCAAAGATCTCCAAAATGGTATACCAAGCCAAAGAGCTTGGGAAAACGGGGACTTCAGCTTCCTTCTTTGAAAATTTAGCAAAATGCTACAACTGCTTCAACACATAACTTTAGCTCCTTCATTAACACCTCAGAGCCAAGCACTTAGCCTAATTCAAGGCATTAGACAACGTCCACAATAAGTGCTTCTATAAATTTTTATTATTTCGTTTCTAAGTCCCCATTATTACGTGAATATATATGACCGGACTTGCAAGATTATTGTGATCACTATTAGCATACACACAATATTATTGTTGCATCACTTACTAGCATATCATGACACTATTTTTGCCAGCACTAGTACACGTCACAAACATATGACTTGCTATGATAAGCATGATAGGCTCTTTGTGTGTTATATCTTGGAAAAATGTAATGTCTTTATTTACATCATAATTATGAGTATTTGAAGGGGTAGATGGATCCCTTGTTTATTTGGTATGTGCTGTGAGTATATTGTATTGTATTACAGGATTGGTTTAGTTCATATTACAAAAGAGATGCTACCGAAAATTTGACAGAATATATGACATTTCTCGAGGCATATCAGTGAAGAAAAAAGGAACCAAGAGGGGCCCTTTGAAAAAAAAAGTGACCTAAGAGGCACTTATATGAAAATCAGCCCATAGAGGCACTTCAAACACTCCAGCCCATAGAGGCAAACCAGAAAACAAATGAGCTCAAGAAGACGTTGACATGGGAGTTAGCTCTCAAGGCACTTCGACAAAAAGAGCTAGACCCCAAAGAGGATCATTCTCGAAAAAAAAAGCAAACATAATGTAACACAAAGGTAGGAACAAAGAAAGCCTAATTGCACATGAATGATACATGTCGGACTTGGGGGACTATTGCTAGACTCATAAATCACTTCACATTGGCCTTATTATTGGATCTGGACGAGGCCCATTAGAGTTGGACAACATAGGCCCAAGAGGCAACCTAGTAAAAGCCTAAGCTGAGGCTCTCAAGAGGATCATCCGAGGTGCCTTAAAGGGCTAGCCGAGGTGCCTTAAAGGGCTAATCGAGGTGCCTTCCAAGATGGCAAAAGTGCCTGACGAAGTAGTCCACCAAGGTGCCAAGAGGTCCTCCAAGGCTCGGTCGAAGTGCGCCCTAAGTCCAACCTGAAGTTGTCTAAAGATCCGAATTGGTCTAATTGAGGTACCTTCAAAGGTATTGCTGAAGTCCCAAGAAGCCCAACTGAAGGACATGCTGAGGTACCCATTGCTATGCTAATACAACTACCTCATCTGGGCTTAGACTTTAGCCCATTAAAGCACTAGACCTGTCTCCACCTCTATAAATATGAGAATTCCTTCTCATTTCTAGTTATGCCTAAACACATTAAAAAACTTTAACAACATTTTCCCTCTACTTAGATCTTCATCCGATAGTTGACTTGACCGTTGGAGTGCAAACGGTCACCAAACCTTTTTCTAGTCTGGCCACCTTTACCTTTTGGCGGAGTGCTACATGTGCAGGTTTGGAGGGGACTATGTCGGGCATCTGTTGGAGCTAAGGAGAGTTGGTCACTTATTGAAAAAGAGCTTGATGAGTCTTACATCATTTTCGATATTTTGGGAGAGGAAACTATAGGTAATAAGAGGGAACGAAACATTCAAACTATCAACATCCCCAAAAATGCTGATTATAATTGATTTCTGCAGCTTGCATTTGATACTGTTAAGGAAGAGACAGGTAAGCTATCCATTATTTCAAGAATCTTGAGAAACACATCACCGTCATTTAGTTTATGTCATTACCGTATTTTTCGCATGTACTTCCTAAAAATTTTTTTTTAGTGATTTAATAATATCAATTCTTAGTCAAAGAGTTTGATTTTGTTATCTTTACATACTGTGACACCTGTATCATTGGCCTACAAACAGATAAAATCTTCAAGCTCTTAAATGTTTCTTTCGTTCTTTAGAGAGATTCTTGAATGTTTTATTGCACTTGGAATAGGCAGTAATAGTTCTGACTTAGTGGTTTTGTATATGGATAATGTGTATTCATGAAGTGGAGAAAAGACAGCAGCTCGAGTTTTTATTATGCAAATGACCTAATGGACCCAATCAATGAGCAAATACAAGGGATTTCCTAATGAATATGTTGTGAAGAGGTTAGCTCAACTCACAGCTATTTTCTTGCTAACAATGTGATTGCTCATCGTTGTTAGTAGCGGTAGTGAAAGATAGCCTTTTCATAGTATGAATGATACTCTAGTGTTAAGCGATTTTTTTCTTTCTTTTTTTTTTTTTGTTTTTGTTTTTGTTATTTTTTATTTTTTTTATTTTTTTATTTTTGGTTTTAATTAGCTTTTGTTGCTCAATCTAACTCTAAACAGTGTTTATAACCCATGCCTAATTTGATTCCCATGTTTTGCTTGTCTATAACTATGACTAACACTTACCGGCTCCGCCCTTGTCGCGCCCAACATCTTTTCTGGACAAATACATGGTTTTGATTTTGATCATTACAGTGGGTGCGAAAATTCAATTTTAAGCTTAGGAAAACGTTGATTTCATTTGCATGTGCCTCATCATATCTACCAACAATTGCCAAATTCTCTTCCTAACTGACAGCATCCACAGTAGTAAATCACTGAAACAACTCGAGTTGGGTTCTGCCTGGCTGAAACCACTTTAAAAACCAACTACTTTTCATATCACCACATATTGCAGTCTTTACCAAAGAAAGCACCACCATTGCCATTCCTTCATATAAAATCAGCGTGCACCACATGTGCTACCTTTATCTTCATTTACCTCTATAGGTACTTTAAAAAAGAAAAAAAAAAAAGAAAAGTAAATGAGAGGTTCAAAGAGTTGGTAATTTTTAATATAATCTAATGATCTAAGATTACCTACTGAATGTGGGACAAGAGAAGTAGTGGAAATCCTTTTTTTATTTCTAGGTCAGACCAAATATGTGAAATTTACTGTTCATGACTTAATATATCATCTTCCCATCTCCATAAATTCTATTCCAGTAATGCTCAAATTAATTTCGTCGTATTTGAGGTTGACCAGCATTATGTTCTAGCAATTTTAAACTGAATATGCTACATTACAGTGGAAACTATGCATATCTTCCTTGATCCTGGTTAATACTTCATAGAACCTTACTACATGTATACTATGGTGTACACTTTAGTTTACACTTAATCACGTGTCATTATTCTACTGGATAGTTTAAATTTTAAACAGTTTTTTCATTCAATTGACACTTGACAACAATGCAAGTGTCAACTAAAATGTCAAAAATCAGAGTACAAATAGCAAAGTTCTACTTGATATTATTCTCTTCTAAATGCATTTGTTTCCTTAAGACTCCAATAAATTTTTCAGTGCTTGCTGCCTCTTATAAAATTTATGTTGATCAGTTTGCAGGGCCCTCTAGTAGAAAATATTCTTGATAGCTGGACAATTGACTAGTTGTTGAGTATTATCACATGCATCCCTATGCAGGGATCATGTCATGCTCATTTTGAGGTATCATGACTATCAATCCATTTTCACTTCATTGCTCAATGTTTGAAGATTGCCTAAGTTTCTTTCTATTGTTTATCTAGTGTTTGTATAAGATGACTCAAATAGAAATCAAGTAAATTTCAATGGATAGATGGTTTTGGAGAGAAAAAATGAAATGTAATACCGCTGATAGATCTGAGGAGATTGTCTACTAGGGACATTTTTTCAAGGTTAGCCCAACTTTTTTTCTTTTATTTAAGTCCAAATTGTGTGTAGCCCTTATCCAAGTTCCAAGTACATTAGCCGGAGTTCATAGACCTAAAACTCAAACCCACCTAATCTATATTCTGAAAGGGCTAGCTGATTTGATAATATATCAAAATAAAATGGTCAATTTTGGAGCCTTGAACCGAGGATTAATTGAGGAACCCGGTACCACTAAACTTGGGCAAAAAAAATCAAAAAATCGACCAAACCAATCAAATCGAATCAACTCGGATCGGTTTGGGTTGGTTTGACGTAAATAATTGGTTTGGTTTGGTTTTCTTTTAAACAAAATCGTGATGGGTTGGTCTAGTCATGGTTTGAAGTTTCAAACCGTTGGTTAACCGAACTAACCAACCCACTCATGTGTTCACCTTTTTTTTAATTGAAGAAAAATAAAAATCAAAAAATAAATTCAAATCTCATAACTATATCAAGATTCCCTCCAATTTATGATGTTGCCGTTAAGTAACAGAACTGACAATTTTCTTTTATAAGCTTCTTATGTTATACTTAGCATTTTTTCCATATTCAGGCGGTCAAATTACATAATACATAATAAAGCGATAAAATTTTTAAGTTTTCTACTGATCATCTTTATTAACTTGATTTTATTTGTTAATCAATAATTTTTATAATATAAAATTATTTGATTATTTTAGTTCTTGTAATTTAAGCGTGACTAGGACTCGGACAATTTCTTTTAAAAAAATTAATTTGGACTAAGAGTCCAAACTGATTTGGTATGGTTTGGTTTAGTTTAAGAGCGGGAATGGACAGGTTTGATTTGAAATTTACCCAAACCGACTAATTTGGTTTTGGTTTTGGTTTTGGTTTTGGGTTGGAGTCAAAACCGACCCAAATCAAACTACGCCCAGGCCTAAGTACCACTAGGCCACTTTCATATATTTTAGTTCAAATACTATGTATACTTTTTATTATTACATTCTTTAAAGTATTTTAGTTATTTTACTTGTCTTAAGAAAATAATAAAATTTATACAGGTCTTCAATTTAATTTTCAAAAAAGAGGAAATTTGAGAACTTATAGTAGTTTAATTAAGAAATGAAACTTTAAACTAGAATACATATTAATTCATAAACTTATGATTTATATTTATGCTTTTTTTTTAAATATTGTTTTAATACATACAAACGATGAAGCTCAACTTTTTTTTTTTTTGCCACACCATTTTTTAATTTTTGTTTTATGAATATGGATTTTCTTATTGCATCATTTTTTAATCTTGTTGCTAGTTGCTTGCTATTAGATTGTAGTTCGCTTCATATTCGATTTCAAGCCACTTATTCACACATTGACACATTGCTCCTTATGTGTAACTCTTGGAAGGTTGAGTACCAATATTTTGTACATAGAAGTGGGTGGTTGATTTTCAAGTTTAAAGATGAGGCATCAAGGACTAGTGTGACACAGGATGCTCCTTACTTTGTATTCGGTAGACCGTTAATGCTTAAAGTTATGCCCCCGATGTTTTGAATTCGATGATAAAGAGGTATGAACCATTCCGGTATGGGTGAAGTTACCAAGTCTTCCATTTGATTGTTGGAATCCTAGGGCTTTGGCTAAAATTGTATCTAAGATTGGGAAACCAATTTCAATGGACAAACTCGCTACTACTAAGGGCAGAATCTCTTATGCACGCGTGTTAGTGGAAATTGATGCCTCCAAGGAGTTTGTTCGGTTTGTGGCTATGAACCTTCCAACGAGCAAATTGAGAGTGCAAGAGGTTGAATTTGAGCACGAACCCAAATTTTATGCAAATTGTAAGATGTTTGGACATGCTAGTATAACATGTAATGTCACAAACCAGCCTATTATACTGAGGCCGAAAGAGGCTGGGAATTCGGCAAACACAGGAAAATCGGCACAAGTTGCTGACATTGCCTCGAAACAGGCAGTTTTGGAAGCACAGGCTAGTTCTAATCAGATAGGTGTGGTAAAGTATAGCAAAAAGAGCAAGGTGGTGCGCCATTTTCACGGGCTGTTGGTAAAAAGAAAGGTGCAAAAACTATTTATACATCTTTCAGGCAGATTGTAGACTATTCAGCAGCTAATGTTGGCATTAACATATCAAGGACTGGAGCTCCTGCTAATGTGTAGGAAAGGATATTGATAATAGTAGTGTTTATTTGGAAAAACCAAATAATGAGAAAATCAAAGGAAAGGAGGATGAGAAGAGTAAGTTACCAAATGCTAAGGTTAGAAAGAAGGGTAATTCCCTTCCTTCATCATCATGAAGTTTGGTACTTGGAACATAAGGGGCTTGTACCGCCCCCTTAAGCAAAACGGGATAAAAGTTTTATGAATTAACACTATATTGATGTTATGGGTATATTGGAAGCTAAGTTGGGGATGTCGAAGCTAGACCGAATCATGCCGAATAAATTTGGCAACCTATTGCAAATCAACAACTTTCTGTCACACAGTGCTAGACAAATTTTGGTGTTATGGGACTCTTTAAAAGTTGACTTGGAAATGTTGGAGAATACGTCAGTCACAAGTCATCCGCTGTATTGTTACTTGTAAGGTAACATCTCTTAAATTTCTTGATAGTTTTGTCTCTGGTCTTCATACAATTGTAAGTCGTAGATCTCTTTGGGATAATATCGCAAAGGTTAGATTGGATTGTTTTGTGCCTTGGCTGATTATGGGTGACTTCAACAATGTACTCAATTTTGATGAGAAATGTAATGGAGTCGATGTGACTCCATATGAGGTTAAAGACTTTATTAATTGTTGCCTCAATGTAGGACTTACGGATATGAGATCCATTAGGTGTTTGTACACTTGGTCCAACAACTCTATGTGGAGTACTCTTGATAGAGCTATGGTTAATGATGTTTGGATGCAAATAGAGTTTTCTAGTTTTGCAGAATTCCTACCTTCGGGATGCATATCTGACCATTCACCTTGCATTGTTTCTACTTTTGCATATGATGAGCACAAAAGAAAACCATTTAGATTCTTCAACATGTGGACTAAACATGAGAACTTTTATGGTATTGTGCTTAGTGTTTGGAATCTTGGGATTCGGGGAACTAAGCAATTTTCTCCTTGCAAAAAATTACAACGCCTTAAAGAAGTACTGAAAGAGCTTAATGTCAAACATTTTGGGGACATATCTACTAGAGCTGAGGTAACCACTAAAGTTTTAAAGGAAACCCAGCTGGTTTTACATGATGATCCCACAAATCCTCATTTGCAAAATGAGGTTGTACCTTTGAGGAAAGAAGCTATGAATCTTTGTGAAGCGGAGAGAAGTTTTTACTTCCAACAAGCAAAGTGTGCATATTGGAAAAATAGTGATAAATGTACAAAGTCTTTTCACTCTATGGTGAAGAGAAGTACCAAAAGAACCTTCATTGCTGCTGTGCTAAAAAGGGATGGCTCATATTCCTCATCACAAAAAGAAGTGGCCGATGAATTCACTCATGCTTTTAGTGAGTTACTAGGAAAAGATAGCATTGGACTACCTTTTGAAGCTAAAATTCTAGAGTTTGGACCTTCTTTGACAGAGGAGCATGCTACTTCAATTGTTCAGGATGTCTCTAGGCAAGAAATAAAGGATGCATTGTTTAGCATTGGTGATAACAAGTCTCCAGGGATGGATGGTTATACATCTTATTTCTTTAAAGAGGCTTGGAATAGTGTTGGTGATGAATTTTTAGGAGCTATTGGTGAGTTCTTTGCTTCTAGGTCCCTCCTTAAGCAAACAAATCATACCATTATTGCCTTGGTCCCTAAAGCGAATCATTCTTCATCGGTGAATAACTATAGACCAATCGCTTGTTGCAATGTTTCCATAATGTCACCGCTAAGATACTTGCCTCTCGGTTGGGTTCTACTCTTGAGTCCATTATTGATAAAGCTCAAGCCGCTTTTGTGGTAGGTAGGAGCATGACAAAGAATATCCACCTTGCTCAAGAGCTTTTGAGACAATACAATCAAAAGAGGGTTTCCCCGCGGTGCCTTCTTAAAATTGATTTAAAGAAGGCCTATGACTCGATGAAATACGATTTTCTCAAGAATGTGCTTGAGGGATTGAAGTGCCATACTACTTTCATTATTTGGTTTATGGAATCTGTTACATCACCTACGTACTCCATTGCTCTCAATGGTGGACTACATGGTTTTTTTAAAGGAAAAAAAGGGGCTTCGGCTAGGTGACCTTCTTTGTCCTTTCTTATTTGTCTTGTACCTTGAATATTTTTCTAGGATGTTCAAGGGAGCTACCGAAAATAGTGAATTTAATTTCCATCCTAAATGTGCTCCTCTAAAGATTACGCACTTGGCTTTCGCAAATGATTTGATGCTTTTTGCTAGAAGCGATGCAACTTCGGTTAGTATTTTGATTAATTGCTTCGCTAACTTTGGCAACATGTCGGGGCTAAGGATGAATATTGACAAGTCTAACTTGTACATGGAGAGGGTTCATGGCCAAAAGATGGAGGAAATTATTGAGATTGCTAACATCCCCAGAGGTTCTATGCCTTTAAGCTACTTGGGTATTCCTCTTGCAAGGCAAAAGTTTGAAAATCAACACTTAGGATGCATTTATCAACAAAATCACAGCTTATATTGGTGCTTGGTCTAGGGCATCCTTATCTTATGTGGGAAGAATGGAGCTTGTAAGGTTCGTGCTTCAAGGGGTTGTATGTTTTTTGTTATCCATCTTTCCTATTCCGACAACGGTTGCTTCTAGAGTCATTTCTCTTTGTCGAAACTTTTTTTGGAGATCTAATAAACCATTGGTTGCATGGAGCAATATATGCCTACCAAAGGATGAAGGTGGACTTGGGCTTAGGGACATCAAAAGTTGGAACTCCGCACTACTTGCGAAGACACTTTGGAATATTCATTCTAAGAAGGACACCTTGTGTATTAAATGGGTTAATCAAGTTTACCTTCGTGGGGTTGTATTTGGACATACAAGCCGAGGAAAGAGGACTCTCCTCTTTTCAAAAAACTGCTGGACATTAGGGACAACATTAATCAGGCAGTATACAATGCCCAGGTGGCTGACAAAGATCTGTCCAACTTGACAGGATATGGTAGACAGGTTGCTGTCCAGNAATGTAGGACTTACGGATATGAGATCCATTAGGTGTTTGTACACTTGGTCCAACAACTCTATGTGGAGTACTCTTGATAGAGCTATGGTTAATGATGTTTGGATGCAAATAGAGTTTTCTAGTTTTGCAGAATTCCTACCTTCGGGATGCATATCTGACCATTCACCTTGCATTGTTTCTACTTTTGCATATGATGAGCACAAAAGAAAACCATTTAGATTCTTCAACATGTGGACTAAACATGAGAACTTTTATGGTATTGTGCTTAGTGTTTGGAATCTTGGGATTCGGGGAACTAAGCAATTTTCTCCTTGCAAAAAATTACAACGCCTTAAAGAAGTACTGAAAGAGCTTAATGTCAAACATTTTGGGGACATATCTACTAGAGCTGAGGTAACCACTAAAGTTTTAAAGGAAACCCAGCTGGTTTTACATGATGATCCCACAAATCCTCATTTGCAAAATGAGGTTGTACCTTTGAGGAGAGAAGCTATGAATCTTTGTGAAGCGGAGAGAAGTTTTTACTTCCAACAAGCAAAGTGTGCATATTGGAAAAATAGTGATAAATGTACAAAGTCTTTTCACTCTATGGTGAAGAGAAGTACCAAAAGAACCTTCATTGCTGCTGTGCTAAAAAGGGATGGCTCATATTCCTCATCACAAAAAGAAGTGGCCGATGAATTCACTCATGCTTTTAGTGAGTTACTGGGAAAAGATAGCATTGGACTACCTTTTGAAGCTAAAATTCTAGAGTTTGGACCTTCTTTGACAGAGGAGCATGCTACTTCAATTGTTCAGGATGTCTCTAGGCAAGAAATAAAGGATGCATTGTTTAGCATTGGTGATAACAAGTCTCCAGGGATGGATGGTTATACATCTTATTTCTTTAAAGAGGCTTGGAATAGTGTTGGTGATGAATTTTTAGGAGCTATTGGTGAGTTCTTTGCTTCTAGGTCCCTCCTTAAGCAAACAAATCATACCATTATTGCCTTGGTCCCTAAAGCGAATCATTCTTCATCGGTGAATAACTATAGACCAATCGCTTGTTGCAATGTTTCCATAATGTCACCGCTAAGATACTTGCCTCTCGGTTGGGTTCTACTCTTGAGTCCATTATTGATAAAGCTCAAGCCGCTTTTGTGGTAGGTAGGAGCATGACAAAGAATATCCACCTTGCTCAAGAGCTTTTGAGACAATACAATCAAAAGAGGGTTTCCCCGCGGTGCCTTCTTAAAATTGATTTAAAGAAGGCCTATGACTCGATGAAATACGATTTTCTCAAGAATGTGCTTGAGGGATTGAAGTGCCATACTACTTTCATTATTTGGTTTATGGAATCTGTTACATCACCTACGTACTCCATTGCTCTCAATGGTGGACTACATGGTTTTTTTAAAGGAAAAAAAGGGGCTTCGGCTAGGTGACCTTCTTTGTCCTTTCTTATTTGTCTTGTACCTTGAATATTTTTCTAGGATGTTCAAGGGAGCTACCGAAAATAGTGAATTTAATTTCCATCCTAAATGTGCTCCTCTAAAGATTACGCACTTGGCTTTCGCAAATGATTTGATGCTTTTTGCTAGAAGCGATGCAACTTCGGTTAGTATTTTGATTAATTGCTTTGCTAACTTTGGCAACATGTCGGGGCTAAGGATGAATATTGACAAGTCTAACTTGTACATGGAGAGGGTTCATGGCCAAAAGATGGAGGAAATTATTGAGATTGCTAACATCCCCAGAGGTTCTATGCCTTTAAGCTACTTGGGTATTCCTCTTGCAAGGCAAAAGTTTGAAAATCAACACTTAGGATGCATTTATCAACAAAATCACAGCTTATATTGGTGCTTGGTCTAGGGCATCCTTATCTTATGTGGGAAGAATGGAGCTTGTAAGGTTCGTGCTTCAAGGGGTTGTATGTTTTTTGTTATCCATCTTTCCTATTCCGACAACGGTTGCTTCTAGAGTCATTTCTCTTTGTCGAAACTTTTTTTGGAGATCTAATAAACCATTGGTTGCATGGAGCAATATATGCCTACCAAAGGATGAAGGTGGACTTGGGCTTAGGGACATCAAAAGTTGGAACTCCGCACTACTTGCGAAGACACTTTGGAATATTCATTCTAAGAAGGACACCTTGTGTATTAAATGGGTTAATCAAGTTTACCTTCGTGGGGTTGTATTTGGACATACAAGCCGAGGAAAGAGGACTCTCCTCTTTTCAAAAAACTGCTGGACATTAGGGACAACATTAATCAGGCAGTATACAATGCCCAGGTGGCTGACAAAGATCTGTCCAACTTGACAGGATATGGTAGACAGGTTGCTGTCCAGAATCTGACCAGCTGGATAGTTAATGGCAGATTCAATATTGCATATGCATATGAGTATTTCAGGCCAAAAGGAACAAAGGTAATCTGGGCTACTCCATTTGGAATGCATATGTGACACTGAAACATGCTTTTATCATGTGGTTAGTAGCTAAATCTACATTGCTAACTAATGACAGATTGCATTATTTACAGATCCAACTTGACAGGAAATGGTAGATAGGTTGCTGTCCAGAATCTGATTAGCTAGATAGTTAATGGCAGATTCAATATTGCATATGCATATGAGTACTTCAGGCCGAAAGGAACAAAGGTAATCTGGACTACCTCCATTTGGAATGCATATGTGACGCCAAAACACACTTTTATCTTGTGATTAACAGCTAAATCTACATTGCTAACTAAGGACAGATTGCATTATTTACAGATTGATCATAAGTGCAGCTTGTGTGAACTTATGGATGAGACTGTGGAGCACTTGTTCTTTGGATATACATTTAGCCAATCAGTTTGGGATAAAATCCGTGTGTGGGTCGGCATTAGGAGATCTATGTCTATACTTCCAAGTGTAATGAAATGGATTAAAAAGGAAACTCGAGGTGCTTCTTGGCGTAGCAAGGCCAAACGTATTGCACTTGTGACTACTATTTATCACATTTGGACGGCAAGGAATAAGAAGATTTTTGAAGACCTTATACCACATGACCATAGCATTGTTCAACGAATCAAAACACACGTATACAAAGTTATGTTTTCTTTGTATCCGAATGTTTAGGTTCAATTTCAATCCTTAGCTATGGGGCTATAGATTGTAATGGTGCGCCATTTTTTCTCCTTTGGTTTTACCCGGGAAAGCTTGGTATAATTGTAACTGTAAGTGCATATGGACTTGATTTTGAGTTGTAATCCCGGGAATGCCCGGTGTATTTGTATTTCATTTTGATCAATATTGATTCACATTTACTGATAAAAAAAAAGAATTTATTGTCATGATATTACCAAAGTAAGCTTGATTTTCTCCCAAAAAAAGAGTTCACTTTCTCGCTCTATTAAGCCATGATCAATCGGTGAAATCCCCTTCTATTCCCTTTGTTTAAACCTCAAGTAAAGAGTCCATTACGAAGAAACATGCGTCTGGAAATCATGCTTCTTGGTTTGTTCAATCTTCATCCTTTTTTATGCTTTTCTTCATCGATATGTCAGTATTGAAGTGGAAAAGAGGATTCTTGCCTGATGGGCATGTCCAACAAAGTACTTGATGTGCCCATTTTGTTGACTCACAAATTGTGACTTACAAATCTTAAATATTCTTAATTAAAGGCACATGAGATTTTGATTATGAAGGTGGAAAGATTTTGTTACTTTTTTTGTGTTGACGTCAAAGTCGAAAATTTATTATAAGGAAAACATATTTTGTATAGTTGTATAAAACAAGTTAAAAGAAGGTGCAATATATTAAAATAAATATGGCCTAAGGTGGTTGCAAAAGATGTGATTTCCTTGAAACTTTGAGAAGATGTAGCTCTGGATATAAAGTGGCTCTAAAGATTTTTTTTTTTTTTTTATGTAGTACAAGTTAATTCTAATAAGGCTTACAATATTGGTTAGTATTATTTATGTTTGTATTGGTTTTTTCAACTCCAACAGAGTTCCTATTGTTTTAATTGAAATAGCTTAGGCGTGAGTATCTTGTTTCATCTTGTTAATATTGATTAGCTAATGTTTTGCCTAATATGTGGTGGCTTAAACCCTATGTTGCCCGGACTCTCCAAAAATGGAGAGAAGTATCCGTGTCGACACGACATGTTTGGATTGGATCCTCCGTTTTACACTTGGACATGGCTAGAAGATGACGGAAGGTGTCTTTCTGCTTTGGCAGCTGAAAAATTTGCAAAGAGAGAAAACTTTGGGGAAGACAAGAAAATAGGGAAAATGATGAGTTTTAGAGGGGTTAAATGCGCTTTTGAGCAGTCCAATGAATAAAGTTAATGAGAGTGCATTAAATGGGCTCTTGTGAAATTCAATGAATGTAGTTAATGAGTTTATTTTTGTATAATTTAATTTGAGTTTATTTTTATATAATTTTTTTATTTCTTATATTTTTATCTTTATGAACATTTTGTGTTGTAATTAAAATGAGTTAGTGATATATCTTTTCTTTGGTATTAAATTTAAATTTATTTCTGTAATCTTTTTTAAAATAATATATAAGACATTGAAATTGATTTTGTCTTAAATTTTTGGAAAAAAATTTATTTTGACTTTAAATTGATTTCGAATTATAATTCAATTGGTTAAATTGATTTTATTGAAGGAGTTGGTAAACAAAATAAACCACGACTTCATTTTTTTTAACAACCAATATCAGTTAATTGTGTTTACAATTTAATTTAGTATTGTTGTTATTTACTTTAATTGAACCATTTTTCTCTTTGTTATTTTGGCATTGTTCTATGGTTTTTAAAAATAAAAATTGTAAGAAGTATCCCCATACCTGTATCCAAAATTCGGATTCTTTTTAACCGTATCCCAATATCTTAATTTTTAGAATGAGGAGGATCCGACTCCTAGATATATACTCGTATCCTATCTCCATACCCGAATTAGAGCATCATAGCATAAACCTGTAATAGAGGGGTAGTTGTACATTTAAATTGGAAATTGTTTCCAAACAGCATTTGTAAGAGTTGATGAAACTCAAAATTGATCACAATTTCCTGAGTTGCTTATAGCATTGTGGGGTTCCATGATTGCTGTTTATGCATTTGTTATGTTAATTTTGTTCTAAGGCCTAAAGATTGAGTATTCATGGTGTAGTAGTTTGGCAAATTGCCAAATGATGGAGGACGTGTTCATTAATGCGAAGTTTAGATAAGGGCAAACGTTTATCTAGAGAGGCAAGAGGCAAGTCTCGCTAATGTTTCGGAGGACCCGATAAAGATGATATAGGCATAGAAAAATGTAACGCGAGAAGTGAAATCTCTGATTTTTCCAAAAGGAACGGTGGTAAAGAATGGTGGAATAGAATCAATCCTAAAGTTTTTAATATGTGGTCCTTATGGTGATCTCAAGAGAAAGGATACGGTGGAACAAAATCACGAAATATGTGAGATCACCAATTTTGCCAAAAAGAATGATAGAAAAGAATGGTGGAACAAAATATGTTACGCCCCAATCTGAACCGCCTTGAAATACCCACCACCACACATTCCAACCTGATGACACCTATCCAAAGTGTTTCCAAAGTGATCTCACCAATGTCAACGACCTGATAACACATTACAAGACATAGGCAATCCTGCTGAACTGACCAAAACACCCTCGTCCCTGAGACCGAGGTGAAGTGGACCTGTGTCAGAAGATCCGCCGCCAATTTCAGAAAGAGATTTTTTCCAAGATCCTCTCTGCACCTAAGGTTTAAATTAATTTGACGTCTCCATGAGGCTAGTTGATGTGACTTATTAACTTTATGTCAACTCAACTCGAGAGAAACAAACTGCCCGCCTACTCTACAGACGTGGCTAATTGACGCCTATGAGCGGACGCCTCATACCATCAGATGTATACACGTGTCCCACATCCAACGGTTCATCCCACCTATAAATACCCAAGGTTTGGCAAGAGGCAAAGGTAATGAAACTCTTATTACATAGCACTCCATAGCAAGTTTATATATTTTCTCCTCTCCCTTAGTGTTTTTGAGACAACCTCTGGGTACTGTTCCGACCACCTAAACCTGACTTGACCGTCGGAGTGTATACGACCGCCACCACCCACGCTGGTCCCGATCGTGTGCGTCTGACCGTGCGTTGATTGTGTGTAGGGAGGAATACATGGAGTAGCTATCGGTTGACCACGTGGAAGGTCCATTTTTCGAGGTCAACAGACTGGCGCCGTTTGTGGGAAGCACTTCCCGTTCAAGTTCTACATTCTCCACCGGAGAAGTTACCGGAAAACTAGAGACTAACCCTAAAAAGGGAATGTTCTTGAAAAAGAACAAAGTCGAGTTACAATCCAAGTTCTCAGTACCCTTGAAAAAGGAGATAGGATGAGCTATAGCCATGAAGACGACAACCACATCAGAGAGGCCTCTGAAGAAGACGTACTCCATAACAATGTTACTCATCAGAGACCCCATCACTGGCGTCACCGAGGTGAAAGAATAGCAATGCTCACTGAAAGAATGGCTCAAATAGCTGCGGGTATGAGAGACATCGCAGCTCAGAATATGATAATGCATGAACTCCTCATGCAAGCCCAAGGTCACCCGGGCTCTCAAATGCCCCAAGGATCTTACCCAGTGCAGGAAGCTTCAGTATCTTGTTCCCGAGGCCACACCAGTCAACACAGAGAACGCCCACTCGAAACAGAAGTGGGCACTGAGGCCACATCTTATGTGCAAGGGAGCCAGCCATCAGAACCCTACTAGGGGTATAACTTCCCTCAAGAATATGAAGAACAGAGATTGGTAAGCGTCTTCGACCGGATAGGGGAGGATCCTAGCAATAGGGTCCGCCCAGTGAGAAGATCAGTTCCCCTGGATCAGGAACAAGAGGAACCTAATTGATTGGGGGAGTCGAGGAGGGGCACCTCCGCCTCCCCAGAACATTCAAGATGATGAAGGGTCAAATGGGCCCTTTCGATCTTATGAGATTAACAATGATGATGATAACCTTCCTTTCTCAAGGGAGATCTGAAGCTTCTCAATGCCAGCAAATCTCATGCCCCCTAAGATCCCCAAGTATGAAGGAAAGGTGGACCCGAAGAAGTACCTCACCAAGTACATGACACAGATGAGCCTAAGGGGAGCCTCACCCACCTTGAAATGCAGAGCCTTCCATTTAACACTAGGTGGAGCCGCCGAAGTGTGGTACAGCAGGCTTCCTCACCTAAGCGATAGAAGTTGGCCAGATTTGAAGAAAGTATTCTTGAACCAATACCCCTCACACAGAGAAAGAGAGGCACTAGTGCAACGCCTGCAAGATATGAGACAGGCCCCTGGGGAGAAGATGAAAAGCTATCTCGCTAGGTTTACAGATGAAATCACCTACTATGAATAGCTCACTGACAGAGAAGCCCTTCAGACCTGAAAGGCGGGCTCAACATGAACACTTTGTTCTAGAGGGACATGCGCGCAAGAATCCCTCCACCCATGACGAACTGGTGGAAATGATGAGAGTGGAAATTGTGAGTGAAGATATGATTGATCACCAAAAGTGGGCTACGCAAGGACTCCCTCCCCCTCAGAGGCAGGTAGGTCGAGGACCCGCAGCACACCTTGTTACTCAGCAATGGACTCAGGCAGGTCACACAATAGCTTCCACCTCCGGACAGGCACTGGCTTCTGCCACACTAAATGCAGTGTCGGTATTGGCATATGAAAATGCTCATAGCGAAGCAGGGCCATCTAGAAGAACCGATAGCAAGAAAAAAAGAAGAAACGATTAAACAAGCCCTTGGAAGGAGCAAGGTTTTGCACTTTCCATCAACTGTATGGGCATGACACTAGTGAGTGTCGAGACGCCAATCGACGCCCTGATCGAAGCAACCCACACCCTTCTAGCAAGAACGAACATCCTCACAGATCCACCTCAAGCAGGGAAGATAGAGGGCACAGAGAGCAATCACCGCGAAGAAGAGAATAAAGGGACCGAGGTCAATCTAGACAAAGAAACCAGACCCCATTTTTTGGGAGCTAGGTTATCAGGGAAATTGATACCATCATTGGGGGACCCCACATCGATGGTAACACCAAAAATGCCCAAAGGAATTATACAAGGGAAGCAAAGGACCCGCCAATGATCACTTACATTGTCAACGAGTCGCAAGCAGCCAATAGGATGGCCCCAATCACCTTCTCCCATGAAGACGCAAAGGGGGTTCACCACCCCCATTGTGATGCTTTGGTTGTAAGAGCCGTAGTGACTAGAAATGGACTGAAATGCATGCTCATCGATAATGGCAGTTTGGTGAACATATTGTTTGGCTCCACCTTTGACAAAATGCAGATTGAACACGGGTTGATCCCCATGACCGACCCACTATTTGGATTCACTGGAGAGAGTATCGTTCCACGAGGGATGATCACTTTGCCCATTGAGATGGGTTCAGCACCCCTAATGGCCCAACACTTCATGGAATTCTTAGTGGTGGACCAAAGATCGGCCTATCATGGGGTATTGGGCAGACCCGCATTGAAAGATCTTTGGGCCGTCACATCCATCCACTACTTGTGCATGAAATTTTCAACTGAACATGGGATTACGATGGTTCGAGGCGACTAGATGGGCTCCAGGGCATGCTACTTGAACTCACTGTGAAAGTCGGAGCCCCAAACTGTTAATGTAATCATAACTGAAGTTCTCACTGAAGCCAGTACAGACGTGGAAATGCTCGATGCCTCTGAACAAGGGCATACCTCTGAACAAGAGGAAGACGTCAACATGGAAGAGGCCCTTGAACAAGGGTACCCTCTTGATGAATTAGATCCCTAGATAATTGACTTTGAACCAAATGCAACCCCGATGGAAGAACTGGAAACTTTCTTCGTCAATCAGAAGACCCCAGTCAGGTCTTGCACATAGGGAAAGCGCTGTCACCCAAAGTAAAAGAAGAGATGATAAGCTTCCTAAAAAGGAACTTGGATGTCTTTACATGGAAGCATGAAGACATGGTGGGAATAGATCCAAGGATCAGCTGCCATCATCTTAACATCAACCCTTCTTGTGCCCCCCATCGACAGAAGAGACGTGTCCTCAACTCGGAGAGGTACGAGACACTGAAAGACAAAGTAAACAAACTTAGCCGCAATGATTTCATAAGGGAAGCCATCTACCCGAAGTGGATATCCAACCCGGTCCTAATGAAAAAGCCCAGCGAAAAGTGGAGGGTGTGCTTATACTTTACAAACTTGAATAAGGCGTGCCCTAAAGACAGCTTCCCACTTCCAAGGATAGACCAACTTGTGGATTCCACTATTGGACATGAACTTCTGAGCTTCATGGATGCATACTCGGGGTACAACCAGATACCCATGTTCCGACCTAATGAGGAAGCTACATCATTTATTACGGACAAGGGTCTGTACTGCTACAAGGTCATGCCATTCGGATTGAAGAATGCCAAAGCTACATATCAGAGGCTGGTCAACATGATGTTTGCTGAACTCATTGGCAAAACCATGGAGGTCTACGTGGATGACATGTTAGTCAAAAGCCTCCGGGCAGCCGAACACGTAACTCACCTCAACCAAACTTTCCAAATACTTAGAAAATATAAGATGATGTTGAATCCCCTCAAATGCACCTGCGAAGTGGCATCGGGTCAGTTCTTGGGATATATTGTCAATCAAAGGGGAATTAAAGCAAATCCAGTGAAAATAAGGGCCTTGCTAGATATGAAGTCACCCCAGAAATCAAAGGAGGTCCAAAGCCTCAATGGTTGGGTAGCCGCACTCAGTCGCTTCATCTCCAGAGCCACAGATAAAAGTTTGCCTTTCTTCAATGTGCTGAAACAAGGAAAGAAATTCCAATGGACTTCGAAATGTGAAGAAGCCTTCCAGGCGCTGAAAAAGCCCCTCGAAGAGGCGCCCCTCTTGTCAAAATCTCATCTGGATGAGTCACTACTGCTGTACTTAGCTATTTCGAATGTGGCGGTCAGCGCCGTCCTAGTTAGAAAAGAAGGTGAGCGCCAGTTGCCAGTGTACTACGCCAGCAAAGCACTTCTCCCAACTGAAACACACTACCCAGACATGGAGAAACTGGCACTCACCCTTATCACAACCTCAAGAAAACTGAGGCCATACTTTCAAGCCCACTCAATCGAAGTTCCCACCAATTTTCCATTGAAGTAGGTGATGTAGAAAACAGACGCATCAGGTCACCTGCTAAAATGGGCAATCGAGCTCAGTGAATTCGATCTATTGTTTCGATCTCGACAGGCCATTAAGGGCCAGGCCCTAGCAGATTTTATGGTTGAGTTTGCCAAAGCCTCAAAAATGGAGGTGATAATGGAACCAGCCAAGCCCACCACATGAAAACTTTTCATTGATGGGTCCTCAGGAAAGACTGGCTCTGGGGCAGGGATCATCTTGGAAAGCCCGAAAGGCAACAAGCTAAACTGCACAGTAAGGTTTGGCTTCAAACCCTGGAACAACGCTGCTGAATACGAGGCCCTTCTGGAGGGTCTTCGACTTGGTAATGAGATGCAGGTCAAAAGGCTCCTGGTGAGCAACGATTCTCAACTTATAGTAAATCAGGTCAATGGGAACTTCGTGGCCAAGGACAGTAGCATGGTTGCATACTTGAAGTTGTATCTAGACCTAGTTCCTCATTTTGAAAGGTTCGAACTGACTCAAGTCCCCTGCCTAGAAAATACACATGCAGACGCCCTTTTAAAACTAGCCAGCAGCAAGGATTCAGAGCTGCTGAAGGTTGTCCCCATTGAGCACTTATCAAAGCCCTCCACATCCAAAGGTGAAGAGGTACTACGGATAGAAGGCACCCCATTGTGGATGAAGTCTATCATTGCCTATCTGAAAGATCAATCCCTGCCTGCCTCTAGAAGCGAGGCGCGGAAGTTAAGAAGAAGGGCGACACGCTTCGTCCTGCAAGAAGAAATTCTTTACAAGAGAGGCTTCGCCTCACCACTTCTTCGATGCGTGAGAGGAGAAGAGGCCACATATATACTTAGGGAAATCCATGAGGGAATCTATGGAAATCACTCCGAAGAAACGGCTCTGGTACACAAGGTTCTCCGTCAGAGCTACTTCTGGTCGACCCTGAAAAGAGATGCTTGCCAGTTTGTCCAAAAATGTGACAAGTACCAACGCTTCTCAAACATACAAAGACGGCCTGCTCAGAGCCTCTCCGTAGTAACCAGCCCTTAGCCATTCGCCAAGTGGGGCATTGACTTCATTGGTCCACTCCCAAAAGGAAGAGGAAGTGCAACTTTCACCATTGTCGCCATTGACTACTTTACTAAGTGGGTCGAGGCTGAACCCCTTGCCAGGATCACCGAGGCGAATACTACCAAATTCGTCTGGAAGAACATCATTTGTAGGTTCGACATTTTCCACTCCTTAGTATCTGACAATGGAAGGCAGTTCGACAACAAAAAGATGCGATACTTATGCGATGAACTAGGCATAAAGAAGGACTTCTCAACACTTCATCACCCCCAAGCAAATGGGCAAGTTGAAGCAGTAAACAAGACTATCAAGCACACCCTGAAAAAGAAGCTTGACGCCTCAAAGGAGGCCTAGGTTGACGAACTCCCCCACATCCTCTGGGCTATCAGAACTTCTAGCCGAACTGCAACAGGTGAAACACCATTTTCCATGACCTACGGAGCCGAGGCCATGAGCCCGATCGAGGTTGGGGTCCCATCACACTGTCGGATACACTTCAGTGAGATCAGCAATGACGAGGCTCGAATAAGCGAACTGCACCTCCTTGAGGAAATGAGGAATGCCTCCCAAGTGAACTTGGCAAAGTATCATCGAAAGATGACCCGCTATTATAACTCCAAGGTCAGAAATAGAACTCTTTGCCTGGGCAACCTAGTCCTCAAAAGGGTCTTCCAATCTTCAAAATCGATCAGGTCAGGAGTGTTTGGACCAAATTGGGAAGAACCTTACCGCATCCGCAGGAAATCCTGACCTAGTACTTTCAAAATGGAAGACATGGCAGGAAAGGCACTGCCTCATCAATGGAACATCGAACACTTGAGAAAGTACTATCAATGATGATCCTTTGTTTCGATCCGATCTCAATACTGTCTAATAAATCGATTGTTCTGATATGATCTCCGTGTAAATTCCCTAGCTTAATAAGTGCTGGAATTGCCTTGGTAAAGTTTGGTGTAATTTATCTCAAGTAATGAAACTTTGGTTCTGTGCCACATCGGTTAGTAAATAGTTTCCTCAGTCCTTCAATATGTTTACTTAAGTGATCCGATCTTCAATTATTAACTGATTAACATTAAGAGGCTCTTCATGTTCGCTTAAGTGATTCAACTTATATTAACTTGAGTGGTCCGATCCTCAATTATTAACTGGTTATTGTTATGAGGTGCTTAGTCTGATATTTGTCATTCATACAAGTATAAACAGATCCAAAAGGTAAGAAAGTAGAAGCATAAATACTTAGCAAAAATATTTCATTTCATTTAATGAGAATTGAAGTACAAGAAGGCCGAAGCCATTACAAAAGATGGCCCTATTCTAGTGGGGGGACCTCTGCCTCGACCGGTCCTACATCGGTTGCCTCTGGGGCCTTCGGAGCTTCCTCAGCAAGCCTATCAAGCCGACCTCCAGTTCGTCCCTGAACTCTGCCTCTAAAGAGGAGATGTCCAGAGTGGGGTGGACCTCTTTCAATCGACCCAATAAGCCTTGAGCACTCCAAGAGGCCCAAAAATTGGCGAAGTCGTCATACAGGGGATGGTCTTCGAAATGGTCGATGAAGTTCTGAACTATCACCTCTCCTATAGACTTCAACTCCTCCTTCATGGAGGCAATCTCCTCAGACTGAGCCTCTGCCTTCTGCCTCAGCTCCTTCTTCTCTTTGTTTGAGGCCTTTAGAGCCTCGGTGGTGAGCTTGTGGTGCTCGTTGGCGTGATCAACTCGCCAAGTCATAGTAGCCACTTAGCACTCCACCTCCTATAACTCCTTCTTCAACCGCTCCACTTTTGCTTTAGCGGCAGTTAGCTGGGCCTCGACCTCCTTCTTTCCCTCCTCCGCCTACGTGGCCTTGGCCCAGGCCTCTCGCACGGCGTCCCCATATTGCATCACCTCCTCGAGGTGCTTAGCGAGGTCCTCCTTCTTGGAGTTCAGATCCTTCACCAGGCCCTCGAGTTGGATGCTTGTACTCAAGGCCCGAGCCACGCAGGCACTGTTGGCAGCCACCAAGTCTTCAGCTGTGTAGGAGGCGGTGTGGTCCCTCCACTCCTCGGTCCAATATTTGTTATAGACCATCGCCACTGTAGCTGTTTCTGGAGGAAGGGCCTCCAACACTTCCCTCACCGGCTCCTCCGATTTGTGCCCAGAAAGTTGACTTCCTTAGAGGGACGCATCCTCTTCCTCTTCTGCTGCCCTGGCACTTGAGCGATTGGTACGGCAGCAAGTGGTGTTGTGGCCGGGGCAGTGATAGCCTCAGATGGCGCAGGCCTCTTCTCCGAAATGGCCACCCCGTTTGGAATTGTGATCTGCTTCAGAACGGGGGGTGGCCTCGCCATAGTTGGGCGTTTTGGAGGGGCGGCGCTCTTCTTGCCCTTCCTCCGTAGATCTGGCTCTGGGTCCTCCGGTACCTCCTCCTCCATCGAAGGCTGAAGCCTCTTATTAGAGTCCACTAGATCCTCCATTTGCTTCTTATAGGAGGAGGAGGAGGTCTTCAGTACCCGTGTCTCTGCCATCATCCTCTGGATGGTCTTAAAGTCGGGGCGCACGGGTGTCTTCTTATTAAAATTGTCTATAAGGAACGAATGACGAATTAGTACAAGTGTTAAAAGTTTAGAATAAAGGGTAAAGACTTCAGTCCAGTTACCTTGGGATGCCATCAAGTCGTGTGTAACGAAGTGAATGTTCTTTTGGATCAGCCGATGGTATGACCTCTTCTTTTGAGGCAGCTGATAACTGATGCAAATGGTGGCGAAGTCTTCGGAAGATAGTTCGCACCGAAGAAGAGTACCTACAAAAGAAATGCAAGTATTGGTCACGGTTCGAACCGAAGAGAAATATAAAGAAAAGTAACTACTATTCTCACTAAGTGTTGAGTACTTCGTCGAGACCGTAAGAGGCGCCAGGGGATCCCCCTCCATCGTGTCCCATCGCCCAACGGCCCAGCACCACGAGCTCTTCCATTCTTTGATGGAGTTTGGCAGATCGAGCACGAATGGAGTGTCCCATCGCCTCGGCTATTTTTGAAGAAGTCGCCACAATGGGCTCGTCCATCCTCACTAGTTCTAACCCCCTCCCCGAACTAGAACTCCCCTCAAAAGCCATTTTTCAGAAGTTAAAAATCCTAAAAGGTAGTGAAACTTACGGGTTTGAAGGTTTTCCTAGCCAAAAATGGTGTAAGGTCACCCGGTGTTGGTATTTCTCATCGAAAGTTCATGTTTCTCACCGAAATTGCTTAGAAAATGCTAAAAATTGCAAATGTCTTGAGAGTTATTGTTTGTTTTCGCAAGGATAGAAAGCTTGAGAAAAGCTCAGAGTCCGCCTTTTATAGAAAGACCCATTCGATCTCCTCCGGTCGTCAATAATAAGTAGTCGCAGCAGCCTTTTAGGAGAATGGAATGGCACCCAACTGTCACCTTGAAAATATGGAATAGATGTCAAATCATTTGACGTCTGAATCACCTCGGATCGAGCTCCTTACTCAACTTTACAAAGCGTAGACGCACCTAACGCGAAGTCCCCTGTGGGTCATCACCTCGGCTGCTGCGTTCCCTCCTAAGCTTTACAAAGTTTTAGCCATCTCCCAACGCGTCGTCCCCTGTGGGTCAGCACACTGGTGGTAGGTGAGCTCCTTACTCAACTTTACAAAGCTTAGATGCACCTGACGCAAAGTCCCCCGTGGGTCATCGCCTCGACCACTGCATTCCCTCCTAAGCTTTACAAAGTTTTAGCCATCTCCCAACGCATCATCCCATGTGGATCAGCGCACCGGTGGTAGGTGAGCTCCTCACTCAACTTTATAAAGCTTAGACGCACCTGACGTGAAGTCCCCTGTGGGTCATCACCTCGGCCGCTGTGTTCCCTCCTAAGCTTTACAAAGTTTTAGCCATCTCCCAACGCGTCGTCCCCTGTAGGTCACCGATGGTAGATGAGCTCTTCACTCAATTTTACAAAAGCTTAAGCACGCCTGACGCGAGTCCCCTGTGGGTCATCGCCTCGGTCGTCGCGTTGACCTTTTTTCCTACTAATCGTCCAGTCTTGCAGTGCTTTGACATCACATCGGTTATTGTTTCCCTTACGCAGTAATGAAGCTTTGGCGCATCTGCCTAAGATCATGGCTTCGGTTACTATAGAAGATCGACCCACAAGTTCCCACGAGTCATGATCCCCAGTACCGAGGCATGCACATCCGGTCAGGAAAGCAAGTCCACCCATGATATAAATATTCATACCTGGACTTGGGAGACCATGTTACGCCCCTATCTGAATCGCATCAGAATGCCCACCACCACACATTCTGACTTGATAGACACCCATTCTAAGTGTTTTCGAAGTGATCTCACCAATGTCAATGACCTGATAACACACTGCGAGACATAGGCGATCCTGTTGAACTGATCGAAATGCCCTCGCCCCTGAGACCGAGGCAAAGTGGACCTATGTCAGAAGATCCGCCGCCAATTTTAGAAAGAGATTTTTGCCAAGATCCTCTCTGCACCTAAAGTTTAAATTGATTTGACATCTCCATGAGACTAGTTGAGGTGACTTATCAACTTTATGTCAACTCAACTCGGGAGAAACAAACTGTCCACCCACTCTACAGACGCGGCTGATTGACGCCTATGAGCGAACGCCTCATACCGTCAGATGTATACACGTGTCCCACATCCAACGGTTCATCCCATCTATAAATACCCAAGGTTTAGCAAGAGGCAAAAGTAATGAAACTCTTACTACATAGCACTCCATAGCAAGTTTATATATTTTCTCCTCCCCCTTAGTGTTTTTGACACAACCTCTGGGTATTGTTCCAACAACCTGAACCTGATTTGACCGTTGGAGTGTATACGATCGCCACCATCCCCGCTGGTCCCGACCGTGTGCGTCTGACCGTGCGTTGATTGTGTGCAGGGAGGAATACGTGGAGTAGCTATCGATTGGCCATGTGGAAGGTCCAATTTTTAAGGTCAACAAAATCTATCCTAAATTTTTTAATCAGAACTGTGTAAAAGAATTGCCGGTGGATTCACCATCTGGTCCTTTCAGTGAGCCCCACAGCAATTATATTGATGCCTTCCCTAAAACTTCCATCAATAATGAATATGAAAAGAACTAAATTTCAAAAATTGATGTTGATCAAAAGAAAAAGAACTCTTTGTCTATGCATAGTGATGCTTGTGCTCCAATAGGTGGCGTCGACATGGAGGTAAGATAATTTTTGGGTCTATTTTTCTCATAAATAAGTCTTTAGAACTTTTGGTAAAAAGGTTCTTATTCGTTAAATGTGGGGGTACTTTCAAGAAATTGTTCACTTTTTCTCTTTTTTTTGTTTACTCTACTATCTTGGTCATATTGTAGAAATCTCAGGCAAGAATTTTATTATATTATTTTGATGTACAAAGCAATCTGCCGTTCAAATTGACTGTTTGTTTGGGATAGCCAAAAAGTTGATTTTGCTACAAAGAAAGTGCTGGGTCCCCCAAAATGCATGGTGGAAAAGTGATTAGTGATTGTGGGTCAAATGTAATGTATGTTAAAATTAATTGTTGACTGTGACCTCGCCTTTTTAGCAATTTTTTGAGCTTATCAAACTTTTGACTGATTTAAGATGCGGCCTTTTATGTAGATTTTTTGAAATTGGATTTTGTAAAAAGTGATATTTTTGGAGAGTGTGTGGTATAAAAGTATGATTGCGCGTAAAATTATTTTATTGGAAGAATGTGTGGTAAAAAAAATTAGTTCGAGAAAAATGAGTTTTAAAGTATGCGTGCCAAACATGGGTGATGAGGACATCACCTATATATGTCATCTTTTGGATTATTTCTACTTATGTTCATTAGATTAATTGGGCTTGTTGTTTTTAGGCTACCCAAGGCCCCTTTATCTTTAGGTTTGTTTTCCTTTATTTATGTTTTGTGTTGTAGGATGGCTAATGATTGATGAATTGAAGCTACCAACGTCGTCTAGCTTCCGTGTCTTCTCTCCCTTCTCCGATTTCGACTGCCTCCTTCTTCTTCTCTGGCTATGTTGTCTTCTTCTTCTCTGGCTGCCTTCTTCTACTACATCTACTCTGCTCCTTCTGGTCATGTCTTCAACTTCTACTCATCTTCTTATGTTAATAAATTCTAAAATTCTCAATCTATTCTACATCAATGGGCTTAATTTATTTAATAAAACAACTAAGCCTTCACTGTCTCGGTTGAAAAATGATTTTGAAAAAAAAAGTTTTAAAGAATGGAGTTAATTTAATGAATGATTACTGAACTTTACTAAAAGTTACTATTTGCTCACCGATATTTAAAAAGTTACTCGTTGTTCACTAAACTTTGCTATAGGTTACTACTTACTCATCGACTTCAAAAGGTTGCTCATTGCTTACCTAAATTTGAATAAAATTACTCGTTGCTTCTTAAACTTTACAATAAGTGATACTTATGGAAATGATATGGGTGATTGATGGGTAATTTTTTTCAAATTTGCTTGAGCAAAAAGTAACCATTTAAAATTCAGTGAGCAAGTAGTACTATGTAGCAAAATTTAGTGAGCAAGGTGTTACCTTTTAAATTTCGCTGAGCAAGTAGTAACTTTTAGCAAAGTAGAAATCTTCTACTCCTTTCGTTGGATATTCTATTTTACATGTTTCATTGTAATTGATATAGCATATCAGGTATCACCTTTCAAAAGGCAAATGGTATATTTCCTTTTATTGTACTAGCAAATAGCCATGATTTCTCAAGTGAGTAGTTCATCAACAGAAGATCTGATGTGACAATATAATATGGTATCCATGGTTATATATAAATGGGACAGAAGTATTTATACTTCATGTGTTATGTTATATAATATCAATGTTGCCATAAGTATTCTAGTGTCCTCCCTTTTATACATCGTTTTAATGTTTACACTCTTGCTATCACTTCTCATTGGCTTCCACCAAGTGACTTAGATCTTAATTCAATGATTGATCCAGGACCGAATTGAAATGCACCAACAGTTAATGGTCTGCAAATCTATTTTATGATGCTTTAAAATGGCTTGCCAGGTGGACATGGTGGACTCTTTCAAGTCAAATGGTATTCAAGAGAGAGATGACAAGGTTTCTGGAGAAAATTTCCATGTTGTTATCTCATCCAATCAGAATGTGATTCCTCTGATGAATGCTGAATCGATTCATTTGGAGCCTAACAACAAGTATATTGAAGTACAAATTACACCCACTTCGGAGGCATTATAAAATGCCTTGCTACTTCTTTATAGAAGAAGACATGAAGCAGTAAATTTTCAACGATTTTCATCAATATGTATTACATTTGGAAAATTAGAGTTGGAGTTCCAACCTATGCGAAATGCAGCAATTGGCAGGGGCAAATCCAGGGGTCAAGTTCAGCTAAGGCGGACCGCTAGCGTTGAAAACTTACTATCAACGGGCAATGTCCGTGATAGCGGGGTCTTTTTGTCAATATTTAATTAAATAATATTCAAAAAATTGTGCGGATTAAAATTAGAAGAACTAGATACACTACTAGAACTAGAACTAAAACTAGGTACGAACTTTCATTTTGGATGAAAAAATCATTCCATAATCTGTAAAATGTCTTAATTTATTTTTCAATTAAATAGGCAATATATATTAACAAAATGCTAATATTCAATTTACAATTAAAGTTAATTAAACATGTATTATTATATTAACAAAATTGAAATTATTTATGTGCTTATATCAATTTTATGTGCTTGTATAATTTCACTTTTTAGCAATCATTTTTTTTTTTGTGAACGAAAAGTGAAACATTGTATTAATTAAATAAGTTTTGTTGAATGATTCCTTATGACACTAAGGCCAATTTCCCTACAAATTCATCCACCATTAATAGACTGAACTCTCAAATCAATTGATTAGAAGGAAAAAAATCAAGAAGAGGAACAATGCACCGGTTAAAATGTTTTTACTTGCATTAAACCAGTAAAATTAAACATATATTATTTTGTTACATTTTGTGCTAAAAGTCAGTAAGTGTCTTGATGGTAAAGTGGTCAATATATTTAAGGAAAATAACAGGTTTGAATCACCTTCCTTGCATTTGTTTTGGTAAAAATTGTTGAAATACAAAAATTATAAAAAATATTGTTCTTGAAGACTTTCAGACCTTCAATTCAATAATGGAATGGCTAACCAGCTAAACTATCAGAGATGTTTGTTGTTAATATGAATTATCAAATATATAATCTAAAAATTCTATCTGATAAAAAAAAATTCTTCTCAACAAATCCAGCTAGGGCGATCGCCCAAGCTTGCTGCCCATTAAATCCACCCCCAACCTTTCATTTGTAGCACTTAGATTCTTTGGACATTTTTCTTCCTTTTACTCTATATTATAATTGCTTGGCTAGTTTCTATTTTCGTAATTGTGTTTTCTTTTCTTTTGTTCCGTTGATAGTCATGTGTTCCATGTGTTAGTCAAGATATCTTTGAAGATTCTTTCGATTGTAGTGGCATTGATTTAAGTGGTAGTTATTGTTGGTTTGGATCAGTATTAGCACTTGTATGATTTTTGGTTGGATATTGGATCTTCGCTTGGCAAACTAATGTTTCATGAAGGCAAGGTGATATATGTTTTCAGAGTGGCTACTCATTATTTTACCTCTTTATTTTAGCTAATTCATTCTATTTTATGATCTCTAATTTGTGATATACATGCACAAGTGGAATTCCTCTTTGTTTTCTATATCAATTATAGGTTGTTGGTCTCAAGATCGATAATACACAAAGTAAATTTGTTAAAAGCTTTAAAAAATCGCAGAAAGTAAAGACACCAAGAATTTTCGTTCCTTAGGGCCTGGATGTTTAGCCGAAGCCTACTCACCAGTTGAGTATCTACAAAGTAGATTTGGCTCAAAATCCACTAAGAATCGCAAAGAATCGATACAGAATGTATAAAGAAACGGAGTTTCTTCACTTATGTTTTCTTTCACTTTCCTTTACAAGAATGCTCTCCTCAAAATCTCTCATATTGTATACAAAATACAACTCAATCATCACTAAGAAATTTAAAGAGATTAGACTAAGAAAAATCACGAAGCAATAAGAAAACTCAAGAAAGGAGACGAACAGAAAACCCTAGAGAATGAGACTGTTCAACATCTCAAAAGGGCAAGGGAGGCTTTTATAGTCCAGTTAAAACATCCAGATCCAATGGTCCAGATAGAACTAGATGAAGGGTCAGCAATTAATCTCACATTTAGAAAATATGTGCATTTCTCAGAAGCACGTTTTTACTTAAGTACAAAACCCAATGGCCCAACGAATAGTCCAAAGTTCAAATGAATTCGGTCCAATCAAGAGTAGAGAGGTAGCCCACAAAAATCTACAACTTGCTGATCTATTCTTGAAATTTTTTGTGGATTTAAAAGACCAAATACTTATTTCATTTGCTCTACACAGCCTTTAAAAGAAGAAAAACAATTAGTTTATATTCCAAAAAAACTACAACAAATAAACTGAAAATTGTATCCATTACCTTTAGGAGGTGTTCAGATTTTTCAAACAGTTTCTGAACCTATTTAGGGGAAGTACCTTAGTACCAATATCAGAAGGACTAAATTCAGTTGGGATTTTAACCCAATTAATAAAGCCTTTTTCAACCATATTTCTGACAAAATGAAATAATTTAATGTCAACATGCTTAGTTCTATCATGGCATACAGGATTTCTGCACAAATGAATTGCACTTTGGTTGTCTATATAAGTTCTAACAACTTCATTTATAAAACAAATTTCACCCAACAAGCCCCTTAACCATAGTCCTTTAACAACATCAAATGCTACAATATACTCAGCTTCTGTAGAAGAGAATGTTACTAGTTTTTTTAATTGTGACTTCCAACTAATACAGCCATCACAAAGAGTAAACACATAAGAAGAAGTTGATCTTCTTTTGTCTAGATCACCTGCAAATTTAGAATCTGTATAACCCTTTAAAATGACACCTTCATTACATTTTTGAAATTTTAATCCGAGTTCAGTTGATCCTTTTAAGTACCTAATCATCCACTTAATTGCTAACCAATGAGTTTCACTTGGATTAGCCATAAATCTACTAATAATACTTGTTCCATGAGCTAAATTAGGTCTAGTACATATCATAAGGTACATAATTGAGCCAACAGCATTAGCATAAGGTATTTTGCTCATTCTATCATACTCTTCATCGGTCTTTGGGGATTGTTCATTAGAAAGTTTGAAATGATTTGCTATAGGTAAGGTCACAGGTTTACACTCAATCATAGCAAATTTTCCAATTATCTTATTTACATAACATACAAAATGCAGTTCTTTCTATCTCTCTTAATCTCCATTCCTAAAATTATTTTTGCTTGTCCTAAATCTTTCATTTCAAATTTAGTTTTGAGTTTTCCTCTAACAAAATCAATTTCAGACCTATCATGGCAAGCAATAAGCATATCATCAACATACAATAAGAGATAGAGAGAATCAGGTCCTCCTGACCCTTTAAAGAATTAAAAAATTCCAGATTTTGAACATAAGAGTAAAATTTCTTATACCATTGCCTGGGAGCCTGTTTCAACCCATAGAGTGACTTTTTTAACAAGCAAACCTAGTAAGATTTTCTATTCACTTCAAAATCCTTTGGCTGATTCATATAAATGGTTTCTTTAAGATCACCATTTAAGAAGGCAGTCTTAACATCAAGTTGGTCCAGTTCCCAGTTAAAGTGTGCTGTTAGGGCTAACAGAATTCTGATAGAGGTGTATTTAATAACAGGTGAAAATATTTAATTTTAGTCAATACCCTCTCTTTGTGTAAAGCATTTTGCCACAAGTCGGGCCTTATACCTTATACCCCCAGATTCAGGTTTACCCTCTATAATTTTGTAAACCGATTTACAGTCAACAACCTTTTGATGTTTAGGTCTATTGACAAGGATCCAAGTCTTATTCTTTATTAGGGAATCCATCTCCTCTTGTATGGCTTCCAACCAAAGTTTTGATTTTTTACAATTCACTTCTTCTTCAAAGGTTGTAGGTTCAGAATTAACAAATTCAAGCTCACTATAGAAAGTTACAAATTTATCTGGGTTGATTCTGGTAGAAGGAAATCACTTTCTTCTACCTCTGTCCTTAATCAGCTGATGATTGTCAAGAATAGTTTCTTGAGATTGATTTTCAGTATCAGATTCATTTTGGTGCTTAATTATATCAGATTGAGTGGTTTCCACCTCAATCAAATTATCTGGTTCATTAGGGTCACTTTCCAGATTCTCAAGGACAGTTTTTTTAATAGCGGTTATCCCACTTGTGTTTTGATCTGATGAATTTTGCAAGGAAACTGATTTTCATCAAAGATTACATTTCTACTAATAATAACTCTAAACCCATCTCCATAAACTAGAAAAACACATTTTTGAGATCTGGGTTCAAGTTTGCCTACATCTTGATGAGAATAGGCAACACATCCAAAAACCCTAAGTTTAAAATAGTTTGGAGACTTTCCAGACCACAAATATTCAGGGAGTTGAAAATTAATAGCAATTGAAGGAATTCTACTTATCAGATAAGTAACAGTTTTCAAAGCTTCTCCCCAAAACAATTTTGGAAGCCTAGAACTAAGTAACATACACCTTACCTTTTCCAACAAAGTTCAATTCATCTTTTCAGCAATACCATTCTACTGAGGAGTGTATGTTAAAGTTCTGTACCTTAAAATTCTAGATTCTTTACAAAAGGAATCAAATTCAAAGTTACAAAATCCAAGCCCATTATCTATTTTAAGTGCTTTGATCTTCTTATTTGTCTGATTTTCTAACATAAGTTTCCAGTGCTTAGAAGCTTAGAAAGTATCAAATTTGTACTTTAAAAGAAAGGTCCAAAATTTTCTTGAAAAATCATCTACAATTAACAGATAAAATCTAAAACCACTTAGAGTATTTACTGATGTTGGACCCCACAGGTCAACATGTAGATACTCAAGTATAGAGGTGTATTTATGAATCCCAGTTTTAAAAGGCATTTTATTTTGTTTACCAATAGCACAATCTTCACAAAACTCAAGTTTTTCAATGTTATCATTTCCAAAACATTTTAATCTGTTTAAAATAGTTAATCCCTTTTCACTAATATGGCCTAGTCTCCCATGCCAAATTATGGTTTTGTTATCATTAGACTTCACAACTACAGAGTTATTTCCAACCAATGGTTCAGCCTGCAATGTGAAGATCCCATTGGCTTTAGGAGAAGAAATAATTTCTTTAGAGTTTAGACTTATTTTGGTTAATCCTTTGTGGATCCTAATTTCATATTCATCATCTAACTGCCCAAGAGAGATCAAATTTCTTTGAAGATCAGGCGCATATCTTGTTTGGGACAGTTCAAGAATATTGTTATTTTCTCGCAGAAGCTCAAGATTTCCAATACCTTTTATTTGACAGGTCATGTTATTTCCCATTTGAACTTGATCGCCGCTAAGTTTAGTAAAGTTAGTGAACCACACTTTGATGGGACACATATGAAAAGAACACCCACAGTCTAACACCCATTCATTTAGGTTCCTTTTGGATGTGGTAACAAGGACAACTTTTTGTATATTAGATTCATTATTGCAGGCAATAGCTACAGCCCCATCTGCATTTTTTCTTCCTTTCATGTCAGATATTTTCTTAAAGCAGTCTTTTATGAGGTGTCCAATTTTACCATAATAATAACATTTTCTAGTTGGTAGCTTGGGTTTTATTTGAGATTTGTTTTGGTTCCTGAATTTTTGAAATTGAGGCTTTCCTTTCTTGTGTGAATTGAAATTGCACAAATTGTTCTGGTTGGTCTTTTTATTGTGACTAGCCTTTTCCCTGACATTTAGACCTTCCCCAAACTTAGGGTCTTTAGTTTCAAATTTCAATTCAAGTTCTCTGTTTCTTAAAGATGATATAACAATATCAACAGTAAGATCAGTTCTTCCATACTCTAAGGTATTTCTCAGATCTCTGTACTTATCACCCAGTGCATTTAACAGAGCAATAATTTGTTGATCTTTAGATAGTTTCTCATCACAATCAGTTAATTCTTGAATCGGTCTTGTGAATTTGTCAATGTTTTCTTCTAAGTTTAAAGAAGGATCAAATCTAAAATTGTAGAATTGTCTCAGCAAATAGCATTTATTGGGCATAGATTTAGTCAGATATAGAGACTCAAGTTTGGTCCAAAGACCTTGTGTACTAGTGGTTTCTCCAACCTTCCTAGTAACACCATCAGACAGATGCAAAAAAATATAGAACTCCAAGCAATCTCATCTAATTCCTGTCTTCTATAGGCACTAATCTCAGTACCCCAAGTCCATCAATGGCCCCAGCACATCTCTGTTGCAATAACAGAGCTCTCATTTTCTGTCTCCACAAACTAAAGTCCCAAGCCCCTCTCCAAATTTCTATCTCAAATTTTTGTGCAGTAGTCATGACTACAGATAAAGCCACAGATTCAAGTTTATTTGCCACACAGAATATAATAGGTACAGACTGTAAGAATAAACAATAAGAATTTCAATATAGCAATCTAATATCAAAATATACAGTTAATCAACAAGAACTATTAAAAATCAGGTATAACTGCCAACTTGAAAGAAGGTCTAAGGGGTGGTAACCCGTTAACCCACTACCGCCTCAGATTCCTAGGTCTTCGCAGGAGACCTTGGACAAAGGAAGGTAGCAGTAGATCACTTAGCTTAATGACCAACTCAAAATAGGTAGTATATGATCTAAATAATTGACTGAGAAATGGAGAGAGTAAGAAATTTATATCAAAACTGAAACCTTAGTGTTTCAAAATGAAGAAGGTAGTGGGGGAAAATCAGAACCGATTGCACAATCCAAGATATTACACAAGAAACCAACAAGTCACAGAAACTCAGTGTGGCTCAGTAGTGAGTCATAAGAAAATAGCAAGAATCTAAATGACTTGAGTTGACTCACTGTCACTCAAAACGAGTCTTGAAGAAATACCACTCAGTAATAGTCAGAAAATCCAAAAGCCTCAGAAACCCAAGGAAAATACAGTGTTATTCAAAATAGTACTATAAAGGAGTATCACAAAGTACTCAGATAGAAAAAAATCCAATAAAAAATTGAACCAAAGATAGATCTTGACAAGAAATTTCTAACAAACGCACTTGGTTTTAAAGTATTCAAAAAAAAAAAAGAAAAAAAACCTTTAGATCTGCGATCTAGGGTTAAAAAAAAAAAAAAACCTTTAAAGACCCAAACCCTAACTCTTCAGAAAAAAAACTCTGATACCACATGTTGGTCTCAAGATCGATAATACACAAACTAAATTTGTTAAAAGCTGTAAAAAATCGTAAGAAGTAAAAATACTAAGAATTTTCGCCCCTTAAGGCTCCGGATGTTCAGCCGGAGCCTACTCACCTGTTGAGCATCTACAAAGTAGATTTGGCTCAAAATCCACTAAGAATCGCAAAGAATCGATATAGAATGTACGAAGAAACGGAGTTTCTTCACTTATGTTTTCTTTCGCTTCCCTTTATAAGAAATTGCTCTCCTCACAATCTCTCATACTACATACAAAATACAACTCAATCATCACTAAGAAATTTATAGAGATTAGACTAAGAAAAATCACGAAACAGTAAGAACACTCAAAAAAGGAGACGAAGAGAAAACCCTAGAGAATGAGATTGTTCAACATCTCAAAAGGGTAAGGAAAGCTTTTATAGTCCAGTTAAAATGTCCAGGTCCAATGGTCCAGATAGAACTAGATGAAGGGCCAACAATTAATCTCACATTTAGAGAATAGGTGCATTTCTTAGAAGCACGTTTTACTTAAGTGCAAAACGTGGTGGCCCAATGAATAGTCCAGAGTTCAAATGAATTCAGGCCAATCAAAAATAGAGAGGCAGCCCACAACACAGGTGAACAATCAAAGTTGAAAGCTAACCCTTCATTTGTAACATCAAGTATATATAAACTTGATGTTGACTTGCATCAGTTGAAATAATCGTCTATGCGAACATTGGCAATTGAAGTACTTTTTGAAAGCAAACAAACATTTTAGTGCATGCACATACATGTCAAAAAAATTTGTGTCTTGGTAGTTCTTATTGACAGCGGCCATACTTTTTGCAAGATGTGATTTAAGTTTTTTTAATTATGTTTTTACATATTATAATCTATTTATCTTGTCAGTATTCCCAATTATGCAATATGGAAGATGTGCTTATAATATGCAAAGAAAATATTGAGAAAATAAGAGATGGTATTCATGTTCTCACACCTTTGCATGGTTCACATTACTTGTTATCTCTATTGCATGGACATTTCAACTAAGGTGGAGTGTCAATGTTGAACAGTTTCGGATATCGACACTTTTCAAACACTCTACTATGGTCATTTTTCATTTTTTATCAGAAATATTATATATTCTTAACTCAAAGTTATTATTATAATAAATAGGTACTAATATTTAAATATTTTAAAAAATAACCAGTATAAAACTAAATTTAAACTATATAAAAGAAAAATTTTAAAGAATTCAAATGACGTATTGACAACTTGTCATGTCAGTACTTTTTTTAGAAAATCGCTTGTCGACGTGTCGAACACTAGTATCCATTTTGGTGCATCACAGTTTTTTACATTTAGTGTATTGCTAAACATATTTTAGTTACACATTTCAAGAACTATTTTAGTGGAAGATTGTGTATTTTTTCTCTTTTAGAAAGTATCATCGATAGTTGATAATATGCAACTAAAAAGTACATTCATGTATTTGAGTCATCTGCCTGTCTACCTCCGTCTGAACCCATTCAGTTAGATTGTAGCCATTATGCTTTGAATGGATGAGAGCAAATTGATTCTAAGAAGTGTTTAATTTTCCTATCAATTCCTTTCACACTTACAAAGAAAATTTTTTGATAGGAACTTGCATATAATACAGTTCTATTCATGAATATACATAGGAAAGTATATATATCTAGTGCATAGGGCGTATTTTGAATGACCTTAGTTGGGGAAGGTATGTGGATTATGGCATGATTAAAGAGTGAGACAGGAAACGGCTAGGTTGCCTTTCGTGGCTTAAATGAAGACTAGAAGAAGGGTCTCAATGCTCCCTTGCGCATGCTACATGTGGTCAAACATGGCTATGTTACCAATTATCTCTGCATTTTCTTTCATAATCTACATGATTTCCTAAAGCTCTCGAGTATGATATCGTTGAAAAGGTCATTATTAACACATTCTTCTGCCTGACTTTAACAATCACTTTGTCTTAGCATTGCCTCAAACTATTGATACTCTCCAGGTAGCCATCCTTGTTACCCAAAGCTATTCTCCACTTGCATACTTCTCCCATTATTAGATTGTTGCCTATTAATTACCTTCACATTATTTTAGCTTCGACCCTTATTAGTCCTAGTCATAGTTTTCATGTTGAGATAAAATGCGAAATTATTTTAAGTAACGAGAATTATACACTTGCTCTTAATGCACATGGTAGGCACTCCTATTTAATGAAGATTTTTATGTTCTATTTCGTGTATCTTTGGCACACTATCCTGTAGATGTTGCGCAAAAGTTTTTTGAACAATTACTCAACATTAATATGTTTGACTGGCCAATGCACTTAAGTAAAAGTTTTGTTTTCAATATAGCAAAAATATTTCATTTTCGGGACACATTCAATTGGTTATGTTGCAATCATTTATTTCTGCAAGCCAGTCTATTGTACTAGTCCCTTGTGCTACTCGTTGTGTGAAGCCAGTTGATGAATTGCACCATATGTTACTTTAGGAATTTACTATCGATATTTGGTCAATGAAAAAGATTGTCCTCCTCTGTATGAGTTACATCGTATGTTGCTATCAAGAGTTTAATATAGATACTTGGTAAGGACAATAGATTGGTCTTCTTGGAGAATAAAGTTGCTGTCCATAATGCTTTACGGGTATCGGGTACGGGTATGTATCTAAGTGTCGGATATTTTATTTTCTAAAATGTAAGATACAAGGACATGGCTAAAAAAAGTCCAAATATCGGATACGAGTATGTAGATACATCTTTCAAACTTTTTTACTAATTCAAGATGTCATTTTGAATAGACAAATCAATTATTTTCAAAGAAGAAAATGGGTATTACATAAGGGATTAAGACAAATAAAAGAGAATTTTGAGGTTTATTTTTCAATTATAGGAATTACTAAATATTATATAAAATAAAAAATGAGGGATTTGATTGCAATTTGGACTTAGCGTGGCACTAAATAACATTATATAAACACATTTTCATTTGATACAAACAAAACCCAAAACCAAAGTTACAGAGAGGAAAAGAAGGGGAAAAAATGGAATGAAGAAGAAAAAGAAGGGAAACCCTAGTGCCGCCGCCTTTCTCTACCCTCTCAACGGTGACCCTAAATTTATGGAGAGTGGAAACAGGAAAGAAGAAAAGGAAAAGAACAAGTAAAAGAAAGAAGAAGGTGGTGAGGGATAGGTTGACTACGATAGAGAGGCTTCCATTTGAGATGTCAAATTGTGTTGATCAATGTCCATGAAATTATTTTTTTCGATTTAAAACCTACCGCAAGTGTATGGTTCGTTAACAAGTAGTAAAATGGATTATGAGTCCAAGTATCGATCTCACAAGGATTGAATTAATTCAAATCAATCTATTATGACCTTAACCGAAACACGAAAGTAGGATTTATGTGTTGTGATTTGACTAAGGAAAATGTGGATTATGATGCAATTATGAGTGAGAACTTCTACTGAATGCAAAATGACCTGGATGTAATTTATGAGAATTTATGGGATTAATGAATTACTAACACACTAAGATCACGAATTCCCAAGCAACACCCGTTCAACTTTTAATTATGCAAATTTGACACACATTCCCACAATTGATGAATCAATATTCCTATTTTAATTTAACAATCTCTCTCGAGCACTGTCAAACCTACCCCAATATGTGATTCGACTATATCTCCACTATGACGAATACCAACATACATGAATGCATTATGATTTCATGAATATTCCACAATTCACACAAGGCATAGATGTATATTTCTATCCCCTATCGGACCCTATGATAATATATACTATGTCGAGGCTATTTTCATTCTTTTGAATGAATAAAACAGACCACTAAAATTATATAATTACGTACACAATAATAATATGGAAATAAAAATGTGTAAATCATTCAATTTCGGAATATGCGTTTAAATATGTCAAATCTCCAAATCAAAAATCAAACGTAGTATTGCAAGGTTCATCGATCTCCTAGCAATGAAAAATCTAGCATAACATGCTAAAAAGAAGAAAATACAAAAATAGTTGAAGAAACGTCATCATCCGAATCAAGTTTCAATCCAATCTTCAATTGGCGCGATGTTTTCCTCTTGTTCTCTCCTTGTTTTCTCCTTCAAAATCTCCTTTTTCTTGTAAAAATGGCGTCCCCCTCATTCTGGTCGAGTTTTCGTTTATATAGGACCCTAAAAATCTTGTTTCCATAAAAGTTTCGGCAAAATAAGGAAACTGCGAATTTGGCCTCCAAGTTGTTCTATGTGGTCGCATAGAGTAAAAGATTTGTGAGAAATAATTCTCGGTTTTCCTCTATGCGGCCGCATAGAGGGTAGCACCGCATAGTGCTACTAACTATGGAAAAAGTCCATTTTGGTCCTTCTACTTAAATCCTTCACTTCTTGGCATCTTTTCTTCATTCTTTCCATTCCATCATCTCAAGATATCATCAATTGGCATTTGGCTTAATCAATTTCTTGATTTTTTTCATTGGGTCAAATTTTGAATAATTGCACCTTGGTCCCTGAACTTTCACTTTGCGTCATTTTAGTCCTTTTTCTCGTCTTTTCTCCTGAATTTCACCATGTTCATCGATGTTCCCTACAATTTACAAATGTAAAGAGATTAAGTCACAATTCAATCATTTTGCTTGTTATTAAGTCATATTTGTGACCTAAATAAGTGTCCAAAAACACACTTATTAATCAACATTTTCAATAGGAAGTTAGGGATAAATGCGATAGATCAACTTCCATTTGAAACATCAAGCTATGTTGATCAACATTTTCAGCAGTTTAGTGAACGGTTGACTGCAATAGAGCAGCATTTGGAAATTATTGATGCTAGATTCACCTCTCTTGATCAGTGCTTCACGGATACCATAGATGGCGTTTAGAAAAATATAAATCATGTCAAGCGATACTACGAAGTAGAATTTTAGCATATTGATGTGAAATTTACTTCTTGGTCAGCTCTTCATGGATACCATAGATGGATTTCAGTAAAATATGAACCATATTGAGCTATACTGCAAAGTAGAGTTTCAGCATTTTGACAAGAAGTTCAACACAATCATTGGAATGTTGCAGACATTAATAAACGAGCAACAAGCACATCCAGAATTCAAGCAAGCAGGTCAACCCTAGCAAGTGGGTGTTAGAAAAAAATGAGCAATAGATCACTTTTGGAAAGATTTTCAGTGGGACCCGTTGGTCCAATTTGGAAGATCAAAGTTGATCCGTGTTCTCCTCCGTGAGAGCATCAAAATTATATATTTACTTGCCAAAAAATTAAGCTCGGGTGAATGATAAATTGGAGCTCAAAGTTGACCATTGAAAGATGATTTTATGTGGGAAAATAGATTTTGTCCCACATAGGAAAAGGAAGAAAGCAAGAACCACTTTAAATATGGTTGCACATTGGAAGGGTGTAATCATGTATAATATAAAGGCTCTCTCCACGTGCGCGCGTAGGGGGTGCAAATCTCGGACCGAAATAACCTTCGGACCTTGAACTTGTGTGCGAGCATGGCCTGTGTACAAGAATGTCAGACCGAACGAAACAAAAATTGGCCCCTTCGGAGAGCCCATGCTTTGCATTTTTTTTCTTGCTTTCTCAACCTGACTTTTGAGTTTTTGAAATTTCCAAAACTCCCAGAAATTGAAGTAACTCCAATGTTAATTGCTATAGAGTTAATAGCAGATTTATGTTATAGTAAATCTCAACTTTCAAGCAATTTTTACAGATGAAAAAGAAAAATGTTTTCTTCCTCACTGTTCAGAAAAACGTCCCCTGCAATTTCTATCCGTGTCTTTGTCCAGTAAGGTCTTGATTTCTTACATACGCATATCTGTCCAATAAGGTCGTTGTGATATTGTTCAGACATTGTATTAGTTCGCCGGAGTAGTTTCTGTGGTGCTCAGATTCTACGGGTTTTGCCGTTATATCCTGGGAAACAGATGCTCGGATTAAATCTCAAGTACTTACGGTGAGAGGGCGAATCTGTTTTAAGGAAACTGTGTTCGCACAGGCCTCGGGTTGAAAATTTATCTGCTATTTATTTAGTTTACATTTTATTCTTACAGATTTATTTATTTAGCGATGTACACGTTTGCTACATACTTGACTCATATATTGTTTTTTAAATTTATGTTAGAAATAGATAAATAAAATAAACTATTTTTTTTCTAATTCGTTATATGTGTGAAAATAGATTTCACATATACGGTGTTTCTGCTTGTAAATACAAAAATTTGAGTCACTTTAGTTAGAGTATGAATAAAAACACTTTATGCAAATTCTGTATAAATACGTTGAGTTTCGCTGCCAAATACAGTAAGCTGCCATATACGGTGAGCTTTCTGCAAATACGGTAGCATATACAGTAAAGTGCAAATATGGTAGGCTGCAAATACGGTCAGCTACATATACGGTATGCTTAAAATTGGTGTTTAAACTACACATACGGCATGTGATAATTCGATTTCATTAACACCACTATATTCCAACAGTGGGAGAATTCGAGCAAGCAGGGGAATTCGAGCAAGCGGGGGATACTGCTGATGGACCATCATATATCCCCCCAGTAGTCTGACAGATTCCATTAAATCTAAGTTTGGCACTGAAGTTGTATCCAAGATGGCATCTGTGAATAAGGGAAGAGGTCATCGTGCGAAAAAGAAATCAAAGATCTTAAGATGCTGTTACGTCAATTCAGATAAACATAAGCGGTCTGCATTAGATACATTCAACATATCACGTGAGAATAACCCAGCTAAGGAATTATCATTTTGATGCCAATTGCAATAAGCAAACAATAAGGGAAGAGAAGGAAGTCAGAAGAGACAAATGAGGAAGAGATTGTAGGTTTATTCAATGTTCAAATGCGTCTTATTATAATCAATTGACCTTTTTATATATGCTAAAAACACAACTAATAAAGGAAATCACGACTACTAAGGAAAGTTGGATTTTTCCTTTTACAAAATCAATTTAACCAAAAATGAATCAAACATGATAATGGAAAATTCAAATACGATAATGGAAAATTATCTCATAATTGATGTTAATTTCTTTTACGCCTCGAATAGACTTTCAAGTTACTTCATATTTCATTTTTGGTATCAAAGTGCTAAGGATAAGTTAGCGTCACTTAAAACGTTGCTCTAACTTTTTTCTTTTACTATTGATTACATTGAGTTCAAATAATAAAATGAACCCATTTTATACACGTTCAACTTTTTTTATTGTGACACGGTGGACTTAACTATTTTGGTTGCAAACAAGCTTTGGTTTTCCAAATTACTAAAGGATGGAGAGCGGCTTGAGGGTCAAGTAAAAATTAATTGTTCTCCAATTTTTAATTCATAATTGATGGTCTGGACTAGATGCCTAACAAATTTGTTCATGTTGGAAATTTATTTAATCATGCACAAAAGAATTTAAACAATATTTCAATTTCGACCAAGGATCTGCTTTGTATTTAAATAGAAATTGTGATAAAAATTATACCTTTATCGAATTCTACAAACACATTTGCTTTTGTTGAACTCAAACAATCACGATCTGTAATCCATAATTGTTCAATTATTCAGCCTCTAATGAAAATCTACACAGAAAACAAGATCGAGAAAAGTGGGTTTTTTACTTTTCTTGTATTAGCAATAATATGAATTTTCTCTTTACAATTTTCAAACCCTAGGAGCTTATTTATATAAGTCCAAACGAGCTTGGCATGTCTCTTAGCCCAATTAATTAATTAGTCAATAGTTGTTAATTAATTAATTGTTGAGTCGCATTCTTCTAGTTCTTTTTTAGTGTGTGACCCATTAGGTTTCCAATCACGCTGTCTAACGACATGAATTATTATCTTGATCTAATCAAAATCGATAAATTAAAACACCCCTTTTAATTTATCACTAATTTACATTTGTCGTCCCATATTAACATTTAGCAATGTATCATGACAATACATGTGACGAAAAATATCACTTGATATGACAAAACCAAATTTGTTTGTTTATCGTGAAACTATAATCATTTCGTCAATATCATCCGATCAATTACGAGATATGACAGTGTGTCAATCTCGATTATTTATCATGTCTTTCATTCTACTATTAAATCAATATAAGTTGAAAACTCCTTTTCAACTTATGAGTACATCTTGGCCAAGAATTTCATTATCAACTTAATTGAATGAAATATAGCTCATAATTTTTTTTGATCTAAGAGTGACGAATCCTCGATTAATTATTCATAACCTTCATATGATTATTGACATACCCGAACGATGCCGTATTAGTAACCCTTAGTAGAGCAACATCCAATATCACCAAAGTATGACCGTCCTCATATAAGGCACTATGATGACCTCAAGTCAAATGACCAATTCCACTACTGAACGTTAGTGATTAGCCATTAACATTCAGATAGTTATCTATGTGAAATCTCCCAACAGGTCTACAATATTTTATTCTATAACAAAATATCCACGTGAGCATTTAAGTGTCACCGCACATTACTTGTAAGATCAGATACTTACTTCACAAGTAATAAAAGGCCACACGTGATGGTCAATCTGTGATAATGATATCCATATCTCGTTAATATTTACGACGACAGATGATTTAAAATTTAATTATATGTAATTTATATCTCACAGTCACAACTCCTTGCGATTAATAAATTTCCATAATTTGAATCTATGAAATCTATTATTTAATTGAATTGAATATTAATTAAATAATAGATCTGCCATAAAATTACATCAATTATATATTAAAAGTATTTATGTATAAAGTTAATTGAACCTAGGACATAACACTTATAGTTCATTGAGGGCAATCATAGATTTGAACCTACGCAAATTACGTAACCCGATAATCTTCAATGGTATGTGAATTGTAAGTGGCCAAATCATGGAATGTCCTGGACATTATGCGAACTTATGTTGATTCTATTCAGCATTGTTCAAAGCCTCTAGGTTACTTTAGATATTGACTTGCTGGCTTGGAAGCTAACGGTGTATGATGGGGATATTGCTTGTTACGTGGATGTAGTTACGCAGGAGAAAGTTACTTGTTTCTTGACATTAATTCCTTTGATTTACAATAAAACAGGTGTCTTTGAGCAGCGAGAATGGCGACATGAAGGACCTTTACAGTTTGTCAGGAAGAAGAAGATAAAAATTCCACAAATGAAAAAATCGTAAGTACAATTTTCTATCAAGTCACGAGCCACTTTAGCTTAAGAATTTTGATATTATTTATTTCTTTATAACGGTGGGGATTGTGGTATTTATGCAATCAAATATATTGAATGCTTGCTGGCTGGCAGAGCTGGTGATGTTGTAACTTATGAAAATTTGTTGTTTTGGAGAAGGAAGCTGGCTGCTGAAACGTATTCAATGGAATTTGACTCGTGACAGTATCAAAGGTCTTTTACATTGATATCTTAAAGATGAACCTATGTTTTGAAAAACTTCTGCTGAATGTATGTTGCCATACATATACTTTTCTAGTCTTTCTCGTCAACTTATAACAAGAATGTCTGTGTAACCAATGACATTGCTAACTTTCTGCGTTTCTAGTTGTTGGATTTTTGATACCCAATAATTCCGGGCAATGATATTTAACAGTGTCGGATTATATTTCATAGGTCGAGGCCGATGAGTGAAATATTTATCAACCAATCAACTTATATACTCGACCCGAAAAAAATGTGGGTATTAGTTGCAGCTTAATTGAGTTTAATGTTGCCTTGGTCCAAATTCACTTATAGGAGGGCTTCCTTGTATGTTGGCCCATTACTTTGTGTCTTGGCCCAATTGGTAATATACCTAAAACTATATATACCTCATTCCTCTTGCAAGAGCCGTGTGTTTTGCCCTATTGTGTGAGAAAAGAGACTTTGGCTACCTCTTGCAATCTTCTTCAAGTTCTTGTAGCTTCTTATCTTCTCTTGGCCTTTGTGGCTTGCAAACACCATCATATCATTGTCCCTTTGTGGGTGAGAAAATGGAATGCAACCATAAGTAGATTGAGATTTGGTTAATTCGTTGATATATAGAGTGGTAAGTTTGATTTGGGCCTGGAAAATCTACCATTAAAGGTCTTTTCTTCAACATTTGGTATCAGAGCGCGGTTGGGGTGGAATTTCTTGCCTGAAACTGATCGATAATTGGACTGAAAATTACCAAAAAATAAAAAAAAAAAAAAGATTTGCCCAGTTTCTTCAATTTCTGCCGAATCTATTTGGTAGATTTTCGGTGAAACCACTTACCTTTTGGACAAACCAAGACCACCAGCATGTTCAGCAAGTCAAGGCGCACCGGAGTGGGTGGCGCATGGTCGAACCAACGGCGCTTGGCGGTCGGAGCGTGGAGGCTCCTTCGACAATAGTGTCCTCAGGCAGTTTTCTCTGGACGACGAGATGGTCCCTGCATTGGTGTTAGTTTTCTGTTTTGGGTACTACTATAAACTTTGGACAATTTTGCCCCTGCGTGTTCGAGATTCAGTTTTGCTTAATCAATTGCTGGTTACTTTGGGGGCGATTAGTGAAGGTCCAAAAGTAATAAATTTGCATCTCTCATTTACGGACTCGGATAGGTTCGCTCTGGTATATTGGCTTATCTCAGTTTAAATTTCAACATTAGCATATCATCGTGTGGGGTGATTGTTAAGATTGGGGGTTGTCATTGATTGACAACCATTGCTTGTGCTAGAAATTAGGATTACCTATTCTTAATTTTTGTGATTGAGTACTTATTTTTGGATAAATTAGCGTATTGTGTTTTGTGCTAAAATTGCTGTGAAATTTCGTTTGATTAGATATACATATTTTGTTGCATAATAAATTTCGTTGTATTGTTACTTCCGTTACAATACCTAGACCTTAACCGTTCAAACGTTCCCTTGATCTAAGACCGTGAGTCTCACGGAACCCTGAAAATCTAGAACAGTATATATTGCGATCGTAGGATTACTCTGTGTGATTTATCTGGGCATTTGATTGCTTCGTTTTTCCCAAAAATGTCTTCACATTTCGAAGTTGGTATTTTCAATGGAAAATGTAATTTTTTAATCTGGCAACAAAAAATGAAAGGTATTTTGTTCCAACAAAATGTTTCAAAAGCCATTAAGGCAATTTTTCAGCTAATTTTTAAAAAAAAAAAAAAGGAAAAAGCCGATGATCTTGCTTATACCTCAATCATTTTACACTTGTCTGACGTTGTTTTGAGAAAAGTAGAAAAATTGAAAATCACAAAAGATCTTTAGAAAAAATTGGAAGATCTGTATTTACTTAAATCTACTCCCAATAAAATTTATCTTCTAGAGCGTTTCTTCAGTTTTAAAATGAATCCTTCAAAAGATCTTGATAACAATCTGGATGTATTCAACAAACTTGTTCAAGATATTGTTAACTGTGAAGAAACCGTATCTGAAACATATAAGGTTATTATCCAGCTTAATTCCATGCCTGAGTCATATAAGGAAGTTAAAAATGTCATTAAGTATGGTAGGGACACGTTGACCCCCAAGATTCTCATAGACTCACTTAGGAGTGAGGGAAATTAAGGCTAAAAATGAAGATAAGAGGAGTGGTGAATTACACATGATAAATAGTAGGATGAAGTTTAAGCAAATGAATTTGGGTAGAGCTCAAAATAGTGGTAATTCAAGTAGTGACTCGAGTGATGAAGGTGGTAAGATGAAGGACAGGGAACGGGGCAAGTCTAGTGGTAGACGGTGTTACAGTTGTGATAAGTCTGTGCACTTTATTAGGGACTGGCCCAAGAAGAAGGATAAGATGAAAGGTGAGACGAATGTGGTTGAGGGGTCGAGCTATGACCCCAGTGAGGTTTATTGAGAGAGTAAACCTCGTCACTACATATGCATCTGTATGTGATCCTTTTTGCATGTGTGTGATTGCCTAATTTGTTGCATGGTTATATGTTGCATTTCAATTTGTTTGATATGTGTGTTTGCATGAATTTGAGGTAATGTAATTACTGGGTGTGATCATTTGCATGCATAGTGAGTTAGGATGCATTAACAGTGTGTTAGATGTCTTTTGGTAAGGCGGACTATAGATGCCTAGTAGTACATGATGTTTTGTATCGGGGGATGTAGAGTGTAACATTTGGATCACGAGTGGAGATGTGATCAAATGTGTAGAATCATTTATCTGTGAAAGAAACCCTGTCCAGGTGAAGTGCGAGAGAGGCACTTCTATCACTTCTATAAGGTGGAATCTCATTACCCATATAGGTTGGGAGAAGTGATGTGGTGATAGAGGATTATCCCATGGACTTAGGATCTATTGTGACCTACTAGTTAGACATGAGTTGAGTGATCAGTTTAGTGAGCCTAGTGGGTGATTAGAGGAGATATGTGTTCTCAAGGTGGAAGTAACACGAAATGGGATAGAATAAGTGTGGTGAGATATTTCGTAGGGTCACTTATGCATTTGTTGCATATATGTTTGACCGTGTGCTGATTAACTTGGTGTTAACCTTTGGTTCTGTGTGAACGTGATTTTCTTAAAAGATCTGTGTAGTATCCTATATAATATCTTCATCCCATGATTTTTTGTTCACTGTGATATTTGTTCCTACTTAGGTTTTTTTGGACCTTAGCCCCGGTGAGTACATGGAGCAGGTATGGCTGTGTTTCGGTTCGAAACACGAGGTAAGGTCTGTGATACCAATTTTATTTGATTACCTTGATTGTGCAAGTTTAAACTTTGTGTTTTTTGTTACTTGCAGATTATTGGGCATCAAGGTGGAGATTATTGGGTATTTGATACCCAATAATCCGGGATAATGATATTAAACGGTGTCGGATTATATTCAATAGGCCAAGGCCGATGAGTGAAATATTTATCAACCAATCAACTTATATACTCGACCCGAAAACAACATGGGCTATTAGTTGCAGCTTAATTGAGTTTAATGTTGCCTTGGTCCAAATCCACTTACATGAGGGTTCCTTGTATCTTGGACCATTACTTTGTGTCTTGGCCCAATTGGTAATATACCTAAAACTATATATACTTCTTTCCTCTTGCAAGAGTCGTGTGCTTTGCCCTATTGTGTGAGAAGAGAAACTTTGTCTACCTCTTGCAATCTTCTTCAAGTTCTTGCATCTTCTTATCTTCTCTTGGCCTTTGTGGCTTGCAAATACCATCATATCATTGTCCCTTTTTGGGTAAGAAAAGGGAATGCAACCATAAGTAGATTGAGGTTGTGGGTTGGAGATTTGGTTAATTGGTTGATATATAGATTGGTAAGTTTGATTTGACCCCGAAAAATCCACCATTGAAGGTCGTTTCTTCAACACTAGTCTTCCTCGACACTAGTCAACTTGTAACGAGGACGATTAAATGCCTAGGTTCGGCTACACATACACGAGGGTATACACTCCGGTGTGCACACCCCCTTACATGGGAGGTCGGCTAGGAGCATTTATTGGGCATGGGGCCCCTTCCCATGTGAGGGGCGCGTACACTCCTTCCCATGTCAGGGGTGTGTACACTCCGGGTACAAATGGATTTTTCCTAAATGCCTAGCTACCTAATGCAATTTCCATATTTATCCGGTGTACATGCCCGAGTACAAATGGATTTTTCCTAAATGCGTAGCTACCTAATGCAATTTCCATATTTATGTTATTGTGGTCGTTCTCCTTAGTATGTAACATGGAAGACTATAAGCCTGTACCACCAGTCTTCATTGCAGATGTGGAACGAGGTAATGTAGATGTCTGGCTTGGCGACCCTTCGCAACTGCCATCTTTTTGTAATTATAGTCATCGTTGTTAGTGTACGAGGAAGAGTATACCAGTCTTGTCGACTTTTAAGGACAAGATCTTGGCTACCCAACACAATTTCTCCCAGTTTGAGACCCAACCAGCACCAAAACACATCAAGAATACAAAGCCAATTGATGAATTTTTGCGATAAGGATTTGGATGTTCACTCAAAAGGGCTACTCACCACATTAAGCCCAACACTGATAATTTAAGTAAAAGTTAACATATAATTTTAACCATATATTTTTTGAGATCTACATCTTTTCTACCATACATTTCATCAAATTTTATCAAAATATACTAAAAATTTGATTTTAGTCTCCACCAAACAAGGGCTAATTATAAAGGTGTATAGCTCAAAGCGTAGATTCCTGGATGCAAAACTATGTTTTCATATGATAATAATGCCCATGTTTTCATAGGATAATAATGCAAAACCATGTTTTCAACTGTGTAAGATTTTCTAAAATTAAAATTTTTTTTATAAAATTAGTGTTTTAGGAAAATCCTTGTAACACAAGGCGTTTTCCCATATCGTAGAAGAATGACAGGGATTCCAATGGCTTAAGATTCATCAAAATCAAACCCCCTTTATTTTTGAAAAAATAAAAAATCAGTGGTTTTCAAAATTTATATTATATGACATTGAGTTGTTTCGATAAAATCTTTATCACTATAATCATGGGTCCTAGAATGCAAAATCGTACTTATATTATGATAATAATTTATTGGGATTTTCAACAATACAAGATTCGTCAAAATCTTAAACATTTATAAAAGCAGTATTTTTAAATATTATATACTATACGATTTTTATTTTTATTTTTTTGTTATTTCTGAAAAATTAAAGATACAGGTCCGTGGTGTTGGAAATAAAAAAATTATGGAATGAAAAGCTAGAAAGAAAAATTCAGAGAATTCTCTAAAAGATTTGTATTGTATGGCTTGGCTCATAAAATGTCTCAAGCACAAGGCCTTTTATAGGTACAAATAATCTCAAATACATTGTATGAACTTAAGAGACTAATTAATGACTTTTCCTATATTTTGTTATTTCTGAAAAATTAAAGATACAGGTCCGTGGTGTTGGAAATAAAAAAATTATGGAATGAAAAGCTAGAAAGAAAAATTCAGAGAATTCTCTAAAAGATTTGTATTGTATGGCTTGGCTCATAAAATGTCTCAAGCACAAGGCCTTTTATAGGTACAAATAATCTCAAATACATTGTATGAACTTAAGAGACTAATTAATGACTTTTCCTATTTACTATGAATAATAGGATACAAAGAACCATTTGGATACATGATTTAAATAAATGCATGAATATTAAGTAAACTAATTCATGTATCAAATTTAATTTTTTCCATCACTCATGAATCAAGTTTAATTTCCAACACCTAGATGATATGACTTTTTAATTATAATTAAATGAGAATTTTTCGAAGGTCATACTATACAACTTTTGCACAGTGATGATGGCAACTTTGCCACCTTGTTCACTATAAGATCGACTACACCAAACAGTACATCTCTTTCCAAAATGCTATCGGATTTATTTGCGCAAAAGGCTTGAGGCTCCTTTTGAGAGTGTCCATGGTTACTTGAGGCTTGTGGGTTCATGCAATGTATTATGGATTCATCTGCTTGTTTGACACCAACTAATCTATTTTCACTTATATTGGCACCATGATTCTCTCGAATTACACCACAATTTTTATTTTTTACACTGCCTTTTAATTGCACTTTTAGGTTATTAATTTTTACTCATTATAGCACTTATGTCTCTAACGATTTTCATATCATTTCTTATCCTTAAACTTTCCATTTACAGTTTTATGTGCAAACGTTTGTTGAAAATATAACGTAAAACAACTTATTTTTCGCATCACATACAATCTTGTTCATGATCCCTAGTGTACTTCAGTTTATTATTTGTCTAATCTGCTGTTCG
>NC_036239.1:22751658-22763207 GCF_002742605.1 Olea europaea var. sylvestris
GCGAATTTGTTTTAAGAAAACTGTGTTCGCACAGGCCTCGGGTTGAAAATTTATCTGCTATTTATTTAGTTTACATTTTATTCTTGCAAATTTATTTATTTAGCGATTTACACGTTTACAACATACTTGACTCATATATTGTTTGTTAAATTTATGTTAAAAATAGATAAATAAAATAAACTGTTTTTTTTTTCAATTCGTTATATGTGTGAAAATAGATTTCACATATACGGTATTTCTATTTGTAAATGAAAAAATTTGTGTTATAGTGAGTGTATGAATAAAAACTCTTTATGCAAATTTTGTGCAAATACGGTAAGTTGCTTGCAAATACGGTAAGCTGCATATACGATAAGCTGCCTGCAAATACGGTATATGTATATACGGTATGCTTAAAATTGGTGTTTAAACTACACATATGGCATGTGATAATTCGATTTCATTAACACCACTATATTCCAACAAACTTAAAACAGATTCCTTAAAAAAATGGTTTCTTATACTATTAATTTTAGAAACTAATTTTTTGTTTTGACTTTCAGAAATGGTAACCGAATCGACCAACATGAATGTGATCCAAACTATGCCTACTGGAAATCAGGCCAGGGGCTCAACTGTGGGTCAAGGGCCAGGCTTTGTTGTCGCTTACACTGTGACTAGATTGCCAAGTCATGTTGTGAGTCAAACTGTGACTCTAACAACTGGCCATACCATTAATGTTCCGAGTAATCATGGAGAAAAATCGGAGAAAATAAATGACTTGAATTTCAAAAGGTGGCAGTAAAAAATATTATTTTATCTGACCACTTTGAATCTTGCGAGATTCTTGACTGAGACTGCTCCAAAACTCAATGAGGGCGATGGAGATGTTCAACCCATCAGTACACTTGATGCTTGGAACCATTCGGATTTTCTGTGCTGAAACGATGTTATAAATAGCTTAGCAGACACGCTATACAATGTGTATAGTACTATGAAAACTTCTAAGGATCTGTGGGAGTCTTTGGACCGAAAATATAAAACTGAGGATGTCGGGACTAAAAAGTTCATTGTCGACAGATTCTTAGATTACAAAATGGTGGACTCCAAAACAGTGATCAGTCAAGTGTAAGAACTCCAAGTGATTCTTCACGAAATTCATACCGAAAGAATAATTTTGAGTGAAACTTTTCAAATGACTGCAATTATTGAAAAATTGCCTCCCGCATGGAATGATTTCAAAAATCATTTGAAGCACAAGCGAAAGGAAATGAATATTGAAGAACTAATTGTTAGACTTCGAATTGAAGAGGACAACAAGAGCTCTGAAAAGAAATTGTTCAACCCTGGTATGGCTAAAGCCAATATTGTGGAGTTTGGTCAAAGTAATAAGAACTACAAAAACGAGTCTAAACCATCCGGTGGCAAAAGGACCAAGCAAGGACCGAAATGTGGAATTTCTAAGAAGAAATTTCAAGGAAAATATTTCAATTGTGACAAAGTGGGCCACAAGTCTTCGGAGTACAGATTGCCAAAGAAGAAAAAAGCAAATGTGGTTGACTACATGGCACAAAATGTGTCGGAGCTGAATCTCTCAGCTGTCATTTCTTAAGTGAACATGGTGGGTTCAAACCCTAAAGAGTGGTGGATTGACACCGGTGCTACGAGGCATGTGTGCTCTGATAAGGAGCTATTTACTGCGTTCAAAGCAATTGAGAATGGGAAGAAGTTGTTTATGGGAACTTCAGCAACTTCTGAAATCAAAGGTCAAGGAAAGGTGATTTTGAAAATGACATTGGGAAAGAAGCTGACTCTTAACAATGTGCTATACGTGCTGAAAATTCGCAAGAACCTAGTGTCCAGGTCGCTTTTGAGTAAGCATAGCTTTCGCATTGTATTTGAGTCAGACAAAGTTATTTTGTCAAAAAGTGGAATGTTTGTCAAAAAATGTTATGTTTTCGATGGTATGTTTAAACTCAATGTAATGGTTGTTAAACCAAAAATAAATAAAGCAAACTCTTCTACTTATTTGCTTGAGACTTCCAATTTGTGGCATGATAGACTAGGATATGTTAACTATGATACTTTACGAAAACTAGTTAACTTGAATTGCATACCCGGGTTCCACATTGATTCAAAACATAAGTGTGAAAATTGTGTTGAGACAAAATTGACAAGGTCATCGTTTAAATCAATTGAACAGGACACAGAATCACTTGATTTAATTCACAATGACGTATGTGACTTAAAACTTGTACAAACAAGAGATGGCAACAAGTATTTCATTACTTTTGTCGATGATAGCATCAAATACAGTTATGTGTATTTGCTAAAAGGTAAAGATGAAGCTATAGAGAAATTTGTTCTCTATAAGAGTGAAGTTGATACTCAACTTAATAAGAAAATTAAAGTGTTAAGAAGCGATCGAGATAGTGACTATGAAGCACCGTTTGCGAAATTCTGTGCACAACACAGAATCATACATGAAACCACCGTACCTTATTCACCGCAACAAAATGATTTTGCTAAACGGAGAAATCGTACTTTAAAGGAAATGATGAATGCAGTGCTAGTAAGTTCTGGGTTACCTCAGAACATGTGGGGGGAAGACCCCTTATGAGTTATGGAAATGAAGAAAGTCTTCCTATAAATACTTACAAGTGTGGGGGTGTCTTGTTAAAGTGGTCGTTCCAACACCAAAGAAGACAAGGATAGGGCCAAAGACAGTAGATTGCATCTTCATTGGGTATGCACACAACAGTAGTGCTTATCGGTTTCTTGTGTATAATTCTAAAATCCCTGACATACACAAAAACACGATATTAGAATCAAGAAATGCTTCATTCTTTGAACATGTATTTCTATACAAGTCCAAAGAGGAAGCAAGCTCCTCCAAACGAACATATGAGACTATGACTGAAAGTAGTCATGATGAAGAACTAGAAGAGGAGACTGAGGTTAGACGTAGCAAATGGGAAATGACAGAAAAATCGTATGCTCTTGATTTTCTTACCTATATGCTAGAAAGTGAACTCAAAGTTATCAAGAGGCTGTGAATTCCTCAGAGGGACCTCAATGGAAGAAGACCATTAAAAGTGAAATAGATTCCATACTCAATGGAAGGCGGCCATTAAAAGTGAGATAGATTCCATACTGCAAAATCATACATGGGAGTTAGTGGATTTTCCTCTAAAAAGCAAACCACTAGGCTATAAATAAATTTTCAAAGGGAAAATAAGAGCAGACGGAACTATCGAAAAGTACAAGGCCAGATTAATAATAAAAGGTTACAAACAAAGGAAAGGCCTTGAATACTTTGATACGTATTCTCCAGTGACGAGAATAACATCTATTAGGTTGATACTTGTGATTGCTGCTTTACGAAATCTTGAAGTACATCAAATAGATGTTAAAACTTTCTTTTTAAATGGAGATTTAGAAGAATAAATTTATATGAAACAATTCGAGGGGTTTTCGTCACCAGGGCAAAAAAAGAAAGTTTGTAAATTGGTAAAGTCACTATATGGCTTGAAACAAGCACCCAAACAATGGTATGAAAAATTTGATAATGTCATGATAGAGAGTGAATTTAAAATCAATGAGTGTGAAAAATATGTTTACATCAAAGACATTAAAGATGGTGTTATTTTATGTCTTTACGTTGGCGACATGCTTATTGTCAGTAGTGACAATAAGATGATCAAATCCACTAAAAATATGTTGAATTCGAGATTTGACATGAAAGATATGAGTTTAGCTGATGTTATTCTTGGAGTCAAAATCTCAAGAACATCAGATGGGCTTATTCTAAGTCAGTCACATTATGTGAACAAAATTTTGGAAAAATTCAAGAAGGATGATACTAGCTTAGCTAGAACACCGATAGATACGAGTCAACATCTTTCTAAAAATAAAGGTGAAAGTATCTCTCAATTAGAATACTTGAGAGTTATTGAAAGTTTAATATACTTGATGAGTTGTACAAGACCAAATATAGTCTACACAGTCAGTAACTGAGTAGATACACGAGTAATTCAGGAGCTGATCACTGGAAACGAATATTAAGAGTACTAAGGTACTTAAGATATACTCGTGACTATGGACTACATTATACCAGATAGCCAGCGGACGTTGAAGGAAATAGTGATGCTAATTGGATATCTGATATAAAAGACTCAAAGTCCACCAGTGGATTTGTGTTCACATTGGGAAGTGCTGTCATATCTTGAAAATCATCTAAACAAACAGTTATAGCCAGATCTATGATGGAATCTAAGTTTATAGCTCTAGATAAATGTGGTGAAGAGACCGAATGGTTGCGCAACTTCTTAAAGGATATTCCAAGATGATCAAAACATGTGCCAGCAATTTGCATATATTGTGACAGTCAATCAGCAACAGGAAGGGCACAGAGTAACATGTACAATGGTAGGTCTAGACATATACGTCGTAGACACAATACCGTAAGATAACTACTCTCAACTGGAGTTATCACTATTGACTACGTAAGGTTAAAAGATAACATTGCGAATCCGCTAACCAAAGGGTTAAAGAGAGATTTAGTTAGGAAGTCATCGAAAGGAATGGGAGTTAAGCCCTTGAATGAATAAGTCATTACAAAATAATCCCAACCTAGTTGACCGGACATCCCAAGATCTAGGTTCAAAAGGACAACATAATTGTAAAGGCTTCATAAAATCACTATGGGGGTGTTTCCTCCTGTCCATTCCTATGATGTAACAGTGATGCCCGTAAGGATAAAGGATAAGCAATAGGCTTTTAATGATTCTTATGCGTCGAAGTTTAAGCCAAGTAATGCGGGTTATTTGTAATAAGAAATCACCTATGTGAAAGTGAAGTGGGGCCGCTTCTAATAGAATTGTGTGGGGCTCAATTCTTAAGAAGTCTCATAGAACTAGGCATATGTTCATGACCAAAACGAACATAATAATGAGAACTGAATTATGTTAGGAAAAATCTTGTGTGGAGTATATCATCGTTTACATAAATCAAAGAACAGTTCAGAGACAACATGTCTACTAGTCAACTAGTAAAGTAAATATGCTTTCACAAGGAAAGATTCAAAGGGTGATACTTACCTATCCTATGCAAGCTTCAACCGTTGAACTTTATCACCTAGTCTTGTGTCTCACGATCGTCAAGTTTCATGTCTCAAGTTCTCATGTCTCTCCAATTTTCATTCATGTGGGGGATTGTTGGAAAAAATGAGTAATAGCTCATTTTTGGCAAGATTTTCGGTGAGACCCGTTGGTCCAATTTGGAATATCAAAGTTGATCTGTGTTCTCCTCCGTGAGAGCATCAAAATCATATATTTACTTGCTAAAAATGAAGCTCGGGTGAATGAGAAATTGGAGCTCAAAGTTAACCATTGGAAGATGGTTTTATGTGGAAAAATAGCTTTTGTCCCACATAGAAAAAGGAATAAAGTAAGAACCACTTTAAATATGGTTGCACATTAGAAGGGTGTAATCATGTGTAGCATAGAGGCTCTCTCCACGTGCACGCGCAGGGGGGTGCATATCTCGGACTGAAATAACCTTTGGACCTTGAACTTGTGTGCGGGCGCGATCTGCATACACGAATGTCGGACCGAACGAAGCAAAAATTGGCCCCTTCGGAGAGCCCACGTTTAGTATCTTTTTTTCTTGCTTTCTCAACCTGACTTTTGAGTTTTTGAAACTTCTAAAACTCTCAGAAATTGAAATGACTCCAATGTTAATTTCCATAGAGTTAATGACAAATTTATGCTATATTAAATTTCAAGTTTCCAGCAATTTACAAAGATGAATAAGAAAAATGTTTTCTTCCTCACTATTCAAAAAAAACGTCCCTGCAATTTCTATCTGTGTCTTTGTCCAGTAAGGTCTTGATTTGTTGCATACACATATCTGTCCAGTAAGGTCGTTGTGATGTTGTTCAGACACTATATTAGTTCACCGGAGTAGTTTTTGTGGTGCTCAAATTCTACGGATTTTGCCGTTGTATCCTAGGAAACAGATGCTTAGATTAAATCTCAAGCACTTATGGTGAGGGAGCGAATTTGTTTTAAGGAAACTGTGTTCGCACAGGCCTCGGGTTGAAAATTTATCTGCTATTTATTTAGTTTGCATTTTATTCTTGCAGATTTATTTATTTGGCGATTTACACATTTTCCACATACTTGACTCGTATATTGTTTATTAAATTTATATTAGAAATAGATAAATAAAATAAACTTTTTTTTTTTCAATTCGTTATATGTGTGAAAATAGATTTCACATATACGGTATTTCTATTTGTAAATGAAAAAATTTGTGTTATTTTAGTTAGTGTATGAATAAAAACACTTTATACAAATTCTGTACAAATACGGTAAGGTGCAAATACGGTAGGCTGCAAATGCGATAAGCGTCATATACGGTGTATGCATACACGGTATGCTTAAAATTGGTGTTTAAACTACACATACGGCATGTGATAATTCGGTTTCATTAACACCACTGTATTTCAACATTATCTGCCTAGGAAAAGAAACGTTTCAAGAGAGTTGTAGCCTCGGAAGAGCTAAGAAAGTTGATCATGCCATGGGATCCATGGTGGCTGAAGCATTCTGCCAAATCTGTATCACTCACTCGGGATGGAGCCAACCTTGTCCAACCCCTTGTCCAGCAAGAACTAGTGGAATCATCAGAAAATGATATGGAAAGCAATCAGTTGCATGACGTTCCACATGTTTTGGGGCTTATCGATGATGCAATTAGCCTTCTTTATCTTGAATGCGATGCATTAATTTGCGTGCTTTCTAATATGCAGAGGCTGATCCTAATAACCCTTACTGAAACCTGAATTATATAGCATGTTATTAATCAAGTGGAGCAATGTTGTGCTCCGCGAACAAAAAAATGTGCAATTTGTGAATGAGTATATTGGTGGATCACGGGCATTCCAAGTTTAAGATTTGTCTTGTATGTTGCTAAAATATCAGAAGAAGAGGATGTCGAGATCTCTCTCAATATTACTATCAGCAAAGAAAAATGAGATATTAAAAAGAGCAGGAAACAGAAGGAAGGAGCTCCATAAAATGTTACTGCCTATGTTATTGCTTAGAAAGATTTTAAATGATCTTAACCTGGAGCAGAAGGAAAGCATGGAGATTCTTGTCGCTATTGCTATCTCTCATAATCCTGTGTTTCATGGGAAGACGAAGCATTTTAACATTAAGTTATTCGTCTTAAGGGAAGTACAGAAAGATGGAGATGTTGTTCTTATTTACTGCAAAACAGAAGATCAGATTGCAGATGTTTTCACTAAGCCACTGCCAGTTAGCAAGTTCGAATTTCTGAGGACAAAATTTGGCGTTTGCAGCTCCTAAAGCAAGGAGGAGTGTTACATAACGTGTTTAGCACTGCAGATGTGGTGGTGACTATTTCAAAGTTGTTCCTGTTTTCTTGGTGTTGGTTATTTTTTTGTTATTCATGTCTGTAATCGTGGGGTAGTCTTAGGACCATGATTTTAGTGGGTTGTTATCAATCAAGCTTTAAATTTTAATGTTTCTCATGTGAAAAAATTAATTCAGTGTCTTTTGCTTCAAATATACATTGGTCTCAATTTCATTTGCTGCAGCAATACTTTTAAACTTCAAGAAAGCTTTGTTTTTCTTTTCTCATTCTATATAACCACATGAAGAAAGTACTGAGGAGGAAAGGTACAAGTTCTATCATATTTCTAGTATTTCCTAGGAGAAATGCTTTCGCTGGATGTTGTCTTGTGAATATGAGTCAGTGCTTTTACCGTCACTGATTAGCTATTTTCTGACATTTCACTTCTTTTCTGTTATCTGTCATCATGTACAAGGTATCATAACAATGTGGAACTTGAGCATAATTGACTGATTAATTTACATGGTTATTGTACTGTTGGAACTACTAGAGTTCTTGTTTTCTAATTGTCATCATTTTTACAGTTGAAGTTGTTATCTCAACCACATTCTAAGCCAGTAGATTATAACAAGAGCAATTTTCCTCTGGAAGTTGGGTTCATATTACCCAAACATTGCATCCAAGGAACACATTTTGCTGTTGCTATTCTCTTATGTGCTGCCATAAATCACTGTGTTCCAGTTCTAGCACCATAAAATGCGGATCAGAATTTGCAAGCTACAGGAATCTTGAGCATATGGCTGGACTGTACGTACTTTTGTGTCATTCACATTACAAACCTTACTAGAACACCTTTTTTATACGAAGCTCATGATTTGGTTTCTGATGCAGAAACTCCGGAGAAATAGTACGGTATTTTATATACTTTCTTGAATTGTAACTTGGAGGTCAAGCTCGAGCCTGAGCCTGAGCCTAAGCATGCTTCTAAAGATTCATTTTGCATTTCATGCGTATGAATCGTCTCAACTCTCAAAGAGTTGATGACCCTGCTAGTTTTTCAAATAAGTCAAACATGTCGATCATGACAAGTGGCAAATTGTTAGTGTGTGATGATGTGGCAAAAAATACACGTGGCACCTGTATGAGTAGGACATGCCAACCATCCTACTGTATCACCAAAGAGTCATATCTGATAGGTAGTTATGTGTGGGCGTGGGTGTGGGTGTGGGTGTGGGTGTGAATGCAAATGTGTGTTCACACTGGTTAGTTGTGGAAATTGAATGCAAATGGAAGGGTGTGATTTTTAATAGGGAGACTTGACTCGGTTTGACTAGCAGGGTGAATCAAGAAAAAGGATTAGATGAGATGAATAGTTGTACACTGAAAAGAATTAGACATCTTTTTAAGGTTGTTAACTCAATCTAAACAAATATTATCTAAACTTTTAGATCGAATCCTACTAAAAAAGACGTAACATTTCATAAGAAACACTAAACACCATATGACTAGACCCACTTAGACATCTTTTTAAGGTTGTTAACTCAATCTAAACAAATATTATCTAAACTTTTAGATCGAATCCTACTAAAAAAAACGTAACATTTCATAAGAGACACTAAATACCATATGACTAGACCCACTCATGCTCGTTCAAAAATCAAATACAAAATTAATTATTCATATATCAATCTCTTTAGATAAGTCATGTAGACTGGTGATATCTCCACAAGATATCAATATCATTATACAGAAATTAGTCCCTTCAAGCAAGCGTCTTGAGAAAAAATCTTAATTTCGTGTAAATTGATTTTTACTCAAAGACGCGTACATGGCCAGTAACTTATATATTCATTGTGGAATGTTGGCAACATTAATCATTGGAATGGGATTTTGAAGATTCAAAGAAATATGAAAATCTATTGTTGAATTTTGACCAGATATGTATATTAAGAAATGTTCAATATGAAACCAACAACCACAGTGTTTTCTCCACGCACATCTAGAAGGAATATGACCCACCTCCCACCCCTTGTCAAGGAACATGAAATTCTTCGCTTTAATCAATGGTCCTACCTTAGTATTTTCTAGGAAATGAGGAGAGAAAATAAGTCCAAAATTGTATGTGTTGCTTTTTGTAATAGTCTATTTCTATCCTTTTTTTTTTTTTTTTTATATCCAGGTATCCACTTTACAGTGACTAAATCCTGGAGTCTACACCTTGGCCCCTCAAACTGCAGATAGGTTAAACCACGGGTTGTGCCCCAAACTGACCAGTGCTCAAGAGCCCCCCAACTAATCTGCCAAAGTGTCAAGCAAGTCGTTTCCCATCTTTGCACTTTGCCTTCCAGGATAAATCCTACCTTCCAGGAGAATATCTGCCTTCCAAGAGCCTTTCAGGAATCGAACTCACGACTTTTGATCTGCCAGCCTTAAAGTGCCCTCATCTTTGTCAGTTGGGATGTGCCCTGGGGAGCGTCTATTTCTATCTTTATCTCTCTCTTATCATACGTGAAATACTATAAGTTGTGGAATTAAGCTAGTTGTGGACTTTCCCTTTTGCTCGTGAAATAAGTTGCATAATGAGTTTGTTACAATTTCTTCTCATTTTATGAGAATAAAAATAAACAAAAGAAACATATATTTCTCGTGGTGATGTCTATATTTAATGGGCGAACTTTATATTTCTCGCTAATGAAAGAGGAAACTCAAAATATTTCTCTGTGGGGACTAAAGGCACATTATACTCTCTGAATAAATTCAATATGTAGAATCAATTGCTTTGCTTTTTGTCAAAAACTGTAGCAAGTTTAGCAACACAAGTAACACCTATGACCTCTGTTTTGTTCTTAATTTATCCTTTCTGAGGAATTTTAGTACCTAAGGGAAATAAAAATGATAATATCAATTCGAGGGCAGTTTATTTAAGGAAAATTTGCACTTTTTCCCAATCTTTGTGAAATGTAACGAGTCTATCCTCAACATTTTTTTAGCACAATCCATCACAATCTTTTAATTATGTAGCAAAACCCGTACTTTCCTCTATTTTGATCATTAATTAATGGATAACCCCTTCTCTTTGAATAAACAAAAATAACAGGAAGCAATGAAAGAAAAATGAAAAAATTGCAAATGAAGTTTCATAACTTTTTAAAAAGTATAAATGGATTTTACTTAAAATAATCGAAAAGATATTAATATAAAAAATTTACAAAAAAATAAATATTTCATCTTTCTCAACAAAACTCACTCACTCGCCTACACTAACCTCCACCTCAGCCTAACATCACTTCCACAAATACAATCACGTCGACAACAATAGCGACATCACTACCACCTTATAAAAAATAGTTCAGAAAGAAAAAAAGATATATTTTCCCAAGCCCAACTAACTACCCACCATAGTAGAACTCTCATTAGCAGTGTTGTGCTTTCTTGAAAAGTTATTGGACTTCCTTTGTAATTTTTTCCTTATTTCCTTGTTTTATTGATTTCTTTTATTTTTATATATCTCAAGATGATGGCAATTCCATCATTTAGTTATCAAAATTGAGAGAATGACGAATTTTGCTACATAATTGAAAGGCTGTAGATATATTATGTTAAAAAAGGTTGAGGAGCGATTCTTACATTTTGTAAAGACTGGGGATGAAAATTGCAAATTATCTTTTATTTGTATATGCTTGTCCTTTTCGAATGGATATTAATTGGTGAAAATAATTAGTAATTAAAGTAGATTGATACAATTGAGAAATTAATATTTATCATTATCGATCAAAATTAAACAAAAGACAATAGTTATTAAGGTTTTTTACTTGTTTAATTACAACTGAGTACAACTCAATGCCAGCCAACATAAGAAACAAAATACTTCCAATATTTTAGCATCCTAATCTTATCATTAGAACATCATTTCTTGCCTTCAACAAGACAATATTAATGTAGGAATGCCGATGTATAGTGTTGCATCAATTCAGCATAACAAGTGTACAAAAATTTTTCAGTTTACTAGGGGTACATCATCCCATACCTAAGGGTGCCTATAATGAACACATGACGAGGCGCCTGACGCACGCAGGGGCCCCACAGGTGAGGTGCCAATGGCGAGGCGCCGAGTGTCCATTATGGACACCCTTAGGTACAATGTGATGTACCTTTAGCATTTTTGAAAATTTTAATGCCCCAACTCCCAA
>NC_036239.1:22768926-22771396 GCF_002742605.1 Olea europaea var. sylvestris
TCTCTCTATACCACACTCTTCATCTTCTCTCTCTAGTCTCTACCATTAATCTGCTCATCCCCTCCTAACCCCCTAGGGCAGAGCAAAACTGCTAGTGGAACCAGATGCTCGTAGCGGGTTGTCTCTATGCAAGAGCAAAACTGTTGCGCACAGCTACAACAAGCATTGCTCACTACGTCATTGGGTGCAAAAAATGCTTAAAGGTGGTTTGATTTCTGAAAATGAGTGCGATGTTAATGATATGGTGAACCAGTGGTGGTTTTCAACAAAACTAGGAAGTGATTGGTTGAGATGGTGGGTGCTTGAAGGAATGGTGGTTCGACGGTGGGTGCTTGGAATTGTAGATCTGGGGATCGGCTAGTTGGGATAGTGGTTCGGCCTGGTCCAATGGTGCTTGAAGAAATCACAAAAGAATGCACACCATGTGTCCTTTTAGATTTGGGATGGTTAAAATCCTTTTTTTCTTCTTTTTTTAAGTCAGTCGTGAAATTTTGTAGTTAAGAATTGTAGTCGACTGCGGTCTTTAAGGGTTAGCGGCGGTTGGTGGTGGTTCTGATGATGGTGTGATGCTGGTGGTGCTAGTGGTAGCGGTTGGTGGATTGTGATACCGGTCTGAGGTGTGTGCAAATTTATTCGTGGTGACCCCAGTGATCAAGTATGTGTTTGTTGTGACTGTTTGTAACCAATTTTTTGTTGATTGTGATCGGTTGTGACTTGGTCACAGTTAAAGATTGACTTAGTCACAAACAGTCACATTAAACACAAATTTGATCACAATTAATCACAACAAATTTATACAAAAACTTAATTTTGCCCTTGGGTTTAGTTCTAACCTGATATTCAACTAATCTTTCTAGCTTTCTCCATTAGGATTTGAATTGACATTCTTGACAAGCTCGTTGATTGGGACAGGAACCTCGCCAACGTCCTTGTCACCTCCAATTGACTGATCTACCATGAGCTAAAAGTGAAGGGACTGATCAGGCTTCGTCAAATACGGCTTATCAACTACAAAATTCATATGGTGATTACATTTTGGATAGGTACTACAATCCTTTTCTATGAAAGTCTTCTTTTTCGATTTAGGATACCCAGCAACTGACTCAACAACGTAGACATTCATCCTAGAGAAAAGACAATATCCTTTTTGCCTTCTGCCGATATCATCGCAATGTCTAATGGTTGATACTCCATCTTCTCGCAAACTAGAGATTGAAATTGAGAGTTCAAATTAGGTTTTATACAGGCAGAGAAAAAGAGAGGAGAAAAGCGCTATAGAATCAGGAACTCTTCTAATTGTAGCTAGGGATGGAAATTCGACTCGGGCCGCCCGTAGCTCGGCTCGGGAAAATCGAGCCTCATTTTGGAAGGACGGGCTGAGACCGAGCAAGCCGACTCACTTTACCCGAGCTGAGCCCGAGCCTGAGCCTCAAGTTTTAGCTCGCGAGCCGGCTCGGCTCGACTCGTTGAAATCCCTAATTGCAGCTACAGAATGGGAGTGAAAGAGAACGATCCTACTTTGTTGAAAGATTTACAAGAACATAGGTTGAAAGTCTCAATACGTTAAAAGGAACATGAACAGGAAAAGGAAACCATTGACTCAATTTGATGAAGATCGGAAGGAAGGAGCTTTTGCTCCTCCTCCCTCCGTGAGAAAACTCAACCAAGAATACGAGAAAAAATTCTAAGGAAGAGGCTCTCCCCTCATTAATGGTAACCTATTAAATATTGAAGCTTTTATTATATTCCACTAACATGACTATCTTATGTGAAAGTTCTTGTTAAAGTCGATGCTTCTATAGAGTTGGTTCGTTCAATTAAGATGGGACTACCCACTGGCAAGTCGAGGGACCAACTAGTTTGTTGTGAGCATGAGCCAACTTGACTTGCAAGATGTTTGGCCATGCTATTCTTAGATGCAAACTTAAAAACAGGCTGCAGCTGCAAGCGTTAAAGAAATTCCCAGAATGGTTAACGGTCCTAAAATACTTGATGTTGCTAAGGAAGAGAATACGAGCACCTATGTGGAACAGCCAACTAATTCAATTATCATTAGCTTGGATAAAGGGAGAACGGAGGTTGTGCAAAAGGGAGACAAGTAAGAAGCTCTACTCATTGATATCTTTAAAAATCATACATGCAAGACCAACACGAAGGGACAAATTGCAGGAATTTTCGGCCAGCAGAGTGGGGACTTCGATTATCATGATCAAACTTGGGGAGGTGCAGCCCCTGTTCGAAGCCAGCATGAAATGAAAAGCTTAAAAAGAAACTCAATGAGCAACAAACCATACGAACCAAGAAGGATAAAAAGAAGGGGAATTCCCTTCTATCATCATGAAGTCTCATGTTTTGATTCATTTTGAATATCTTGTTTTAGGTCTTTAGATCTTTGAAATGTTTGTTTTGTAATCTCGGGTATGCCCTGGAGTAGTACTCAAAATTTGATCTAATATTTACATTTAAAAAA
>NC_036239.1:22777775-22782951 GCF_002742605.1 Olea europaea var. sylvestris
CGAACCGACTGCCTTCACTTGCCGAACACACCAGAAACAACCTTGAATTTGTACAAGCCTGCCTTGAACCTGAATGGTCGAACACTAGAACTGAAAACACAGTTCGAACATCAACAAAATCTAATTCAACTTTGAACACCACCAAGAGAACTAAAATTGAAGTTTGAATTTCTCTAAGTTGCAAGCAAAATCCAAACAAGAACAAGAAAACTCTACCTACAAGTGGGCAAGCAAGATTTTCTCTCACTAGGCTTGAGAGATTCTCTCTCTAACACACTTGTATTTAGTAGCTTGCTTCCATGTCCCCATGTGCTCTGCGATGCCATGGCTTGGTTCATTGGTAAACTTCAACCTTCATTGGGGTTCATTGGTAAACTTTAACCTTCATTGGCACATCAACTCGATAAATCTTAAAATACGATGTCATTCTTGAGTACAATAAAACTAGAAAAGTATATGAAATTTGGAAGGATTAATTGAGAATTTTTTATTTTTTATTTTTTCCTTTTTTGATCTTGAGGAAGTTCTCGCTTCGCTGATATTCTCTTTTGAGTTCCCTCCAAGCACTTGAACAAAGAAGCAAGCACGAAATTCATAGGAGGAAATGGAATCCTATCACAATCAAAAGATTTTATTCAAATATTAAAATCTCTGATGGTACACATAGTATAACAACCATTGAGTACAGTTGAACATATCACAAACAAATCTGATCCAAAAAACTAAAATAAAATTCTCTAAGTACATATCATACATAATGACGTCTACAAAGTAACAAGAGCTTTGGACAACATCATAACTGGTCATTTGTTGACACCCGACGACAGGTTCGGAGCCTTCCCTCCTGTAGTCACATGGGGGTCGGGATTTAGGAAGAACTTGAGCAAGTACAAAGATATTAGTTCCATTTCAAATTTCATTGCCAGGATACAAACCATGGTGTTGGGGTTCGAATCCCTTGTGTATGAAACAGAAGAACAGATCCCAGAGCTGATGGTCACCTCTGCAACTGTTCAAAACAAGAGAGTAACCGCTTAAGCGTATAACCTTCAGACATTAATCTATTGTCATTATTGATTTTTCTTTTCAACCCTTTTTATTATTTCCAATTCCTGAAATCATTAGCCATCCGTTTCTGCAATGGACACCAACATGCTGCATCTCATAGACATCACCCCCGCAAATAAATCAGTGCAACAAAGAATATTTTTCCAGAAAATAGATGCAACGTGCAACAATGAGTTCCCCTCCACCAACCAAATAAGAATACAAGTCATCTTCCTTCCAGGTTTGAATAATATCATCTTTCCATGAGCCTATATCAACATAATTACAATACGAGTTTTATAGTGGTCAACAAACTAGAAGTGTAAGTATCTGTTGGCACAAGCAGAAAGTGTTATTATTCATAAGGAAGTATTTGGGCTGCTACCCCATCCTAACCATATTCTCACCCTTCCCACCACGAACATCCCTAGACATGTGAACCACAACAAAAAAAGTTCGAGTTATGATGTTATTAGCAACAATATTAAAAATTAGCATGCAAGACACATTCCATTTGTTAACCATTATAAATGTCACGGTCAACTCATAGAAATGCATGCAAATACATTAGCACCCACTAGACTCAGTTACGCTTAAAAGTGTATTTTAATGAAGTGCTACTATACTGATTTTAACTTTTAAATTTAAGATTGATGAGTATATAGCTCAATTAAACCTCATGAGTATACTTTGTCATGTCATGACTTTTATTCTGCTGCCATTCTTTCAATTTCAACATACCAGACACCATAATGAAATCAAATTGGGAATGTTCTACTCCACCGCATCCTCTTCCCGATGTCAAATCTAGCCCCTGTTTGGTAGAAATTAAAATCTAAATATTTATCAAAATCCATATTAAAGTCAACAATTAATTTTAACCACATATTTAATTGGACTCATAACTTTCCAAACACATTTTTCATTAACTTTTATCAAAATCTACTAAAAATCTGATTTTATTCGCCATTAAACAAGGGCCTAATGTTTAAAAAGGCCAAATCAAGTATCGAGGATTTTTGCTTCCATCATGCAACCCTTGAGGCAATCTAAGGTATAAGCCTCAACAAAAACTTGGTAGTCTTAGCCTCCATTTGGCAAAATTTATAAATCATTTATAAATGGTCAAATTTCATTTTCAATCACACGTTCCAATAGGCCCACAAGTATTATCCCCCACCCATTTCTATCTATTTATAAATTAAATTGTTTATAATTATTATTATTTTTATTTATTTATTTATTTATTTTTTTTGGGGGGGGGGGCTTTACTGAATCATTTTATCCCACATATCAAACAAACAATTGGTTCATCCATAAGGAACAGAATTCATCTATAAATATGGTATGAGTCATAATTCTAAACAAAAATATTTAAAACCATTAATTAAAATAAGTCCTTCCTAATCCAATTAGGAATATCATTTTTTTAATTTTTGATATTCGTGATTTTAAACAAATTAAATCATGCAATTATGAAGGGATTAATGCTAGAAGCTTGGAATGGACACCATAATAATATCGTCATGTCCTTGACCTAATATAGTCGTGACCCTGAACAAATAATTGTATTCTAGAAAAAATAAAAGCTTAACACCCTCATATATTACATCTTCGCCTCACAACCATCCTTGAATCACAAATTCAAACTATGAGATCACTGAAATAATTCAATTTCAGATAAATGTCTTGATTATCCATTCTAATGGAACTCCTTTTATTATCATGGACATGGATTTAATGATAGGAAGCATCAGATCAACTCAATGGAATACCATGTCTCCCCAAAACTTGTGAGAACACGTATTCCAAGCATAAAATCTCATCACCGAAGATATAATTTAAAGGCATACGAAAGATACATAAATGAAGAAGTCGGTTACCACTTAAGTTACTCCAAATAAGGATATCCTATTTTCTGTGGTCAGGGACTTGCAACAAATCAATCACATGCGGTAACATTAATTGAGATGATATATAACTAAAGCAAAAGTTTTTGCATGTTTTAATAAATGTTACATTTGTATTACGGCTCAGGTTTCCAAATTGATTCATATCCAATGGAGACTGGAAACTTAGCTGAACAAAATTAATTTTTTTGGGTCAGTTTTCATCTAATTATTATTGAACCGATATACATTGTTTAGCCTTTTATTCTCCTATAGGAAAGATCAACAGTAACCTCTAAAGATGAAAATGTGCCTCCACATCAACAGTTTTACCGATATAAAGTTCAACAGACAAACATAGTCACTCTATTAAATAATGAAGATGAGATTCAGATATATTCGTACTAAAATTTTTCGAAGAAAAGTCTATTCATACTTCAAGGCATTAAACAAGAGATAAAGGATCCAAATATGGAGACATTGAGTCAAACAGGACCTATTAGCACCAAAGATAACCACCGATAACAGATACAAATAACTGTACAGAAGTTGGTCATAGAGATACCTACTTCTTATATTTCTGGCTTCCAGGTCGCAAATTTCCCAGCTAAACTGACTATAGAGAAACTCTCGAGATATAGGAAATTTAACAAACGACGACCAATAACAACTCCATCATTCCCACAGTTGAACAAAAAGGATTTTCAAAAGCACCAACTGAAAACCTCCCAAACAAAATGACAAACATGATAACGCTATATCCTTTAAACTGATTCTCTGAATGTACTACCAAAATGTAGAGCAAACGAAGCGGCAACTGTTTTATAGCACACTTATTCTACAATCAGCACCTAAGGAATGTTTTGGCCTTTTCAACAAAGGCTCATCTGAATCCACTAGCAATATCTTCCTTGTCTTAGATAATGATTTAGAGCGTTCAAAATTTGAGTGACAATGACTAAAGCAACCAATTGTTTTCATATTCTGATTCCCCAGTGCATTAACCTTGGGTTTGGCATTTGTTCTTTCCTGCGGTGATAGCATATCCTCTATTAGATCAATGATTTTATGATTGGCACTTTCATCAGTCAATTTCGAAACCAAATTAGCCTCACATTCCACTTGGGATTCTTTTCGTTTCTCATTAGACTTCTTCTTAGTCGAATTATAATCATCCAAATCAGTAAAAATACACGCAGCAGCATTAGCATTTGCCAACATACTTCGAGTAAAGTATATATCCGATTTTGCCTCAGAAACTTTATCCAGTTTCTTCGACTCCAGCAATTCAGACATCAACTCATACCTAGAATTCATAATTGTCTCTGAAACAAATGCATGTTTCCTAAACTTGGACATGACAGAAACCATGTACCTAATATCATCATCATCCATAACAGAATCTTGATCCCACAAAGCTAGTTCCTTGAGCTCTTCCAGCAACAAAATTGAATTTTCACCATATGGGTCTCCAGCCCCCAAATTCCTTTCGTCTTCTCGGGGCATTGGGGGCAGGGAATCTTGAAAATTAACGCAGAGTATGGAAGTGTCTATATAGCCTTGTAATAGGAGTGGATCTTCTTCATGACACGCTTTGCAACAGGGAGGAGTCGTAGCTTGATCATTCTTCTCCAGGTAAAGTTCACTAACGGGTAGTTGAGAATCTTGCACGGAATTGAGGGGTGTTTGTGAATCTTGAAGGGAAGACGAACAGCTCTCTTGTTGGTTATTGGGGCTATTGGGTGGGGTTGGGTTAAAGCAGAGATAGTGGGAAAGTAAATGTTGAGGAACAGGGCCAAAGGGACAGTATTCTACGCGGCGAGGGTCTGCGGCGGAAGGGCGAGGTGGTGGAGGCGATTGTGGGAGTCGAAAGGAAGGGGTTTTGCAGAGGTGCCAAATAGAGGCATATGGATCACCTGCATAAGAATCCATTCTATTGCAAAATCACAAAATAGGAATCCTTGTTTGGCGATGGCGGTGGTCTGGTTGGGCTTTTGTAACCTTTTTCGTTTGTCAGTTTAATCTACCGTGAGTAAGCCACGAGACTTCTCTTCCGACATCGCCGTGCTAGACGGAAGGGTCAAATTCAAAGCTAAAGCTAGTTTTAGGGGTATTTATGTAATTTTACATTTGGCACTTAATTGCACACTTGCCTAAAAAATCAAGAAAGAGAGAGAAGTTGAAACCATTTAAAAAATAGAATTACGGCTTTATTACGTGTACTTTTTTGGACAAGTATA
>NC_036239.1:22789785-22792061 GCF_002742605.1 Olea europaea var. sylvestris
CATCTTAACTGTTCGAAATGGTTCTCTTCTTTAATGGATTTGACCACTATATCATCTACATACACTTCAACAAACTTGCCTATTATATCATGAAAAATTAAATTCATTGTCCTTTGTTAAGTTGCTCCTGCATTTTTTAGGCCGAAAGGCATGACTACCCATTCAAAACATCCTAGAGACCCAGGGCATCTAAAGGCAGTTTTGTGTATGTCTTCCTCAGCTATATAAATTTGATTGTATCCTGAATACCCATCCATGAAAGAATACATGACGTGTCCGGTAGTAGAGTCTACTAAAGAATCTACCGTGGGCATTGGATACTCATCTTTGGGTGTGGCTATGTTTAAATTCCTAAAGTCCACGCACACCCTTAGTTTACCATTCTTTTTTAGTACTGGCACGATATTGGACAACCATTCAACATACCTGGCTGTTCTAATAAAGCATGTTTTTAATAATCGCTCTATCTCTTTCTTAATCTTAGGGAGTACATTAGGAGCAAAACGTTTGGGAGGTTGCCTATGAGGTTTAAAATTAGGCTTAGTTGGTAATTTATGTTCCACCAAGCCTCTATCTAAACCAGGCATTTGTTCATATTCCCAAGCAAAACAATCTTTATACTCATTTAACAAAGCGATTAATTTATCACTAACCTCTTGATTGAGCATCTAGCTGATGAATGTTGGACGATCTTCTCCTTCATTGCCAATATTTACTTTAATCAAAGGGTCTTGTGCTTGAGCGCATCCAGACTTGATGATCCGCATTACTTCATCGTCCAGCTCCCTTGTAAGCACTTCTTCTTCTAAACAATCCACCTTGTTCACTTCTCGGCCAATACTTTGTTCTAATTCGAATACTGCTAATTTGTCTTTCAATGCTTTCAGGGCTGCCTCTTCTTTCGTCTTGTCCTTGCATTCTTTATTGAAAGCCATTAATTTGGCTTTGAAGGCCTGAATATCGGTCATTTGCTTTTGTTGCTTAGAACTCATTCAAGACTCCTTGATTATTTTTTTGCCAATTACTGGCTCTTCTAAGGCCACTATATTTGGCCTCATCTGACTGAACATTTCAGTGAGTGCGTCCACTGAAAATGACTCTTCACTCTGCGCAACAATCTGAGTTTCTTCCCCATCTTGGACTACCCTGACAGGTCCATAGTTTCCTTCGTGCATAAACATTTCCATTGAGTTTGCTTCTGCAACAAAAGGCCTATGATCGGCCTGCACCACCTCTGCTTCACCTTTGTTATTCCAAAAAATCAGGCATTGATGGAGCGATGAAGGTATACAGCAACTTCCGTGTATCCAATCTCTTCCTAGTAACATATTGTAACTAGTAGGACCATCTATTACAAAGAAGACTGTGGTCCTAGTAGTTGTCCCAATAGTTATGTCCAATGGCAAAACTCCTTTAGCTGCAGTTGCTCCACCATTGAAACTTGTAAGGATGACTTCTGTTTGAATCATATCCCCTTTTGTCTCTGCAAATTTTCTCATCATCCAAGATGGAATGGTGTTTATAGCTGCTCCATTATCAACAAGCACTTTTGCCACAGGTATGCCGTTAACTAGAGCTTTAACGTACAATGGCCTCAAGTGTTTAGTCAATTTTATAGCTGGCCGCTTAAAAATAACCTTTTCGGAAACCTCTATTTCTACCTCTTGCTTGTCCTCTATCGAGTTATCCTTTTGTGATAAGTCAACGTGCAGCATATCGCACTGAGCCTCTATCTCCTGAATTTCCTTTTTACTGTTTTCTAATGCTTCATTTTCAGTTACCCAACCTGTGGGAGGAGGCATTATTCTTGGTGGTGATCCATACTTTTCAGAGCGAGGCACTCTCTTCTTTCTTTTGGGCGTCCCGTACAGCACGTAAAAATCGAAAGAACGTCCAGATGGTTCTCCCAATAAGTCTACTTCACGAACTCCCTCTCGATGTAGTTGCTTCACTAGAGTATTGTACGATACTCCTCTCCTTCTTCTTTCTGCTTCCAGATCGATTTCATCTTCAATGTCTATCATACCATCATCTTCCTCACCATTGTAGGCCTCTCTAGAAGTCTGGCCTTCTTCATATTCCAGCACGCATGCTTTTCCTTCGTTTTCCTCTCTTTCTTCTTTCTCTTTCTCTTTATTCTTGAACTCATTGGCTAGTAAATAGTTACTAGCCATGACAAGAGGTAACGTACCAAACTGAATAGTAAGGGGCTGATCTAGATCTTCTCCATCCCTTCTGTCTCGTTCAAACTTCGATCTCCCAAAAGAAGTTTCTGG
>NC_036239.1:22796376-22811797 GCF_002742605.1 Olea europaea var. sylvestris
ATACCTGGGGAGGCATTGCTGGTGTCTGCGGTTGGGAATCAGCGATTGCAGCCAAATGCATCAAATTCTTTTGAAGTTGCGCCTGGTACCTGATCATCCAGAACCACGTATGTTTGAGGTAAAAAATACATCCACACAGTTTTTAAATAAACTAATAAAGATCATTTCCCAAAAACGTGGGAGGTTATATAAACCATGTTTAGCAGTTGTGCACTACAGAGCCGTGTCTTCACTGAACCAAGGATTAAGAGCCATGACAAAAGACCCTAATGCAGATGCATGATTTATGAATTAATTCAGGTAAATATTGGAACAGTAATGACTAAGAATTCAACTGTCAAATTGTAATCCTGGTTTGAACAACTTGTAGCGCATTATCAAGCAATTAGATATCTTGACCCAATGGACCTAGTCACTTTGAAGAACCAGAGTACTAAACTTACTAGTCACTCCATTTCCAAGAAGATTATTAGAAGGAAAAAAGAAATAGTGGATCTCGATCTACACTAAAAAATGTGGTAAAAAACTATCAAGTTTAGCAGTAAACTTTAGATATGTTATGGAGGAAGTTGGGGAAAGAGAGGGAAGAGATCAGCAAAGAAGAAGGAAATCCGTCTGGAAGAGAAAGAAGGGAAGCAACCGTTTTAACTAAGTTTTAAAATGTAAATTGTGTCGTTTTACTCTAGATGGAATGGTGTCGTTTTACTATTTCATTTCTATTAGTATTTTACGCTTTAATTCTAAAAGCACGACTTTCAAATGTGAGCAGTATATCTATCTCCATGTGCGAAGTGGATTTGGTCTGTCGAATTCTGTTATGCAATTTCAGTTAATGGTGGATTGATTCTTCAGTTCAATTTATATCTCTTCTCTTCTCAATTTTACATCCTTTTCCCCTCCGCAATTTCTGTTTTTCTTCATTTAAGTGGTTAACACTCAGCTGAGATAAACTTCCAGCAAGTTACGGTTAAGGAGGAGCTGAATTTGGAATCCAACCAAGACAATTTGGCATCAGAGTAGGCGTTTTGCACTGGGAATTCTTGTGATGGATACACGAGCAAAGGCAGTAGATGAACACCTCTGGAACTGGAAATTGCTGAGCTAGGTACTACGTTCAAAGCTGTCACTGGCATGTTAGAAAGCAAACTTACAGGTTTTGGTCATAGGCAAGAAAAAATTGAAGATGATATTATGGATATGAACCACAAGTACGAGAAACCAGTAACCATGGCGGCTCAGTTAACATCTGATCTTAAATATGGACAGAAGAAAAAAGTAATAGAAGAACCTTTAATTAACCTTAAATCTAGGAGTGGAATGTTTACACCAGGAGGCAGCACTAATACTAAGGGGGAGATCAAGGGAAACACAAGCTTCCTAAAATTGATTTTTCCCCTTTTGAAGGTGATGGACCTAGAGAATGATTGGGGAAAGCCAGGAAGTATTTTCAACTGCATCAGATACCTAATGAGTTGAGGTTGGCAGTGGCAGAGATGTATCTAAAGGGGAAGGCTGATATCTGGTTCGATGGTTTATTGCGAGTCATCCAGAGGAAAACTGGGGCTTATTCTCTGTGAAATTATGTAGGAGATTTCCAGAAACCACAGGGGAAGAAGTGGTTGAAGCTTTTACTAAGATCAAAGAGTTGGGGACAACAGCTGAATACCAGGAGAAGGTTGAAGAACTTAAAGTCCAAATGTTATTGGCACTACGTCATGTCCGAGAATCCCACTACATCTCTGTGTTTACCAATGGGTTGAAAGGGGAGATCAAATCCATGGTTACGACTTACGACGATGAAGCCAACCACCCTAGCCCAAGCATTTGAAGTGGCTAGCTTACCAGTTTCTACTATATAAGCCATAAGCAGGTTGCAAAAGCCTAAAAGTTTTACACCTAACAAATGGAACCCTTACCCCTCGAAACCCCCTGAAGAACCCTGGCCAAAACCCAATAAAAACCCGAACAACTATAAAACCATCACTCCCACTGACTTCCAAACCAAAAGAAACCTTGGACTTTGTTACAAATGTGATGAGAAGTACACCAATAATCATGCTTGTAATAATAGATCCCTGAATTTCTTATTGGAGATGACGAGGTAAGTGAGGAGAAAGAAGAAGAGAAGTCTGAAACAGAGGAAGAGAAGAGGAGGTGATGGAGATTTCTGTCAGTGCTTTGGCAGGTGACACAAAACATAAAACTATTAGAGTCCCAGAATTCTATAAGGGAGGAAGATTTCGATCCTAATAAAGTGGAAGCGCAAACAGTTTCCCAGATGAGGATTTGGCTAGAGAGCTGAACTATGCCCCTGAGGAAGCCAGAACTATGATAGTTAGAGTGGCTAATGGGAAATGGCTGGAGAGTAAATCCCAGAAGCAACCATTGATCTAGACAGTACATAATTGGGAGTTTCAGTACAAGTTGAGAGCACTGAAGCTGGGGGGCAGTGATATGGTCTTGGGAGTAAACTGTACAAGTCAATTTGGACCCATCAACTACATGTGGAAATGATGGAGGTAAGAGGGATGGAGAACCCATTTAAAAGACACAGGTATGGAGTAGTTGGACAGATATATTCAATTGCAGAGAAAGATGGATAAGAGATTCCAATCCAAATCAAAGAGATCATTAGCCAATTTGCTGAAGTGTTTGAAGAACCCACAGGACTGCCTCCCCCCTATATCTCATGATCATCATATTCCATTGAAATAGGGTGCCCAACCCTTCAAGATCAGACCCTACAGATGCCCACTTAATTCAGAATATAGAGATTGAAAATTTGGTTAAGGAAATATTGGGAGAGTGGCATCATCCAAGCTAGTAACAGCCCATTTGCATCACCAGTCCTAGTAAAAAAGAAGGATGGATCTTGGAGATTTTGTGTAGACTATAGGCAGCTTAATAGCCTAACTATCACGGACATATTTCCCATGCCAATCATTGATGAGTTGCTGGGAAATCAAAGGCTTCAAGTACTACTTTAAAATTGACCTTAGAGCATGATATCATCAAATAAGGTTTGCTGATCAAGACATCTACAAAACTGTCTTTAAGACTCACCAAGGGCTCTATGAATTCAAAGTGATGCCCTTTGGCCTCACTAATGCTCCTACCACATTTTGGATCTTATGAATGAAGTATTCCAGAATCAATTGAGGGACTACGTGTTGGTCTTCTTTGATAACATCCTAATTTACAGCCCTGATCTGAACACACATTGCCAACATCTCAAGAATGTACCGGAGATTCTACAGAAACATCAGTTATATGCAAAGAAATCCAAATGCACTTTTGAACAATTACAAGTGGAATACTTAGGACACATAATCAGCAAGGAAGGGGTTTCAACTGAACTTGGTAAAGCTAGTAAAGTTGAAGCTATGCAACTACGGCCTGTTCCTAAGAATGTCAAGCAGTTGAGGAGGTTTCTTGGATTGACTGGGTACTACAGGAAGTTTGTCAGAAATTATGGGATTATTGCTAGACCCTAACTGACCTCCTTAAGAAAGATGACTTCCAGTGGAGTCATACAGCAAGTATAGCCTTTGAACAATTGAAGTAAGCTATGAGCACTACCGTAGTGATGGCCTTACGTAATTTCACTAAGCCTTTTACAATTGAAATTGATGCGTGCCGGAAAGGAATTGGGGCAGTACTAATGCAGGACAGGAGATCATTGGCCTATCTAAGTAAAGTTATCGGAGTAAGAAATATGGGAATGTCCATGTATGAGAAAGAATTACTGGCCCTTTTAACAACAGTAAGAAAATGGCGGTATTACCTAGAATATCACCATTTCATTGTGAAGACATACCATCAATCCCTACAGTATCTACTGGAACAGAGGATTACCACTCCTCTCCAACAGAAATGGCTTACCAAGTTATTAGGCCTCAGCTATGAAATTATTTATATGAGAGGGGTTGATAATGTGGTAGCAAATGCTTTGTCAAGGAGACATGATGAACCCTCAGAATGTCTAGGAATCACTACAGTGGTACCTGCATGGATTCAGGAGGTCATGGATAGTTATGAAGGAGATAAGTTGGCTAAGGAAAGGATTCAGGCTTCACTAATACAACCTGAGTCTGATCCTACCTTCACCTACATCAATGGGTTGCTAAAATACAAGAGAAAAGTGTATATCGAGAGACGGGGCAATGTCAAAACAAAGCTGATAGAGAACATTCATAGCTCACAAGGAGGAGGACATTCAGGTATTCACAACAGTATCGATAGAGCCAAGCAGCAATTTCACTGGCCAGGGATGAATCGGGATATCGAGAGGGTGGCTCTACAGTGTAAGGTATGCCAGAAGTGCAAGGGAGAACACATTCCATACCTTGGTCTACTACGGCCCTTACCTGAAGCCGTCCATGCTTGGAGCCATATTAGCATGGATTTCATAAAAGACTTACCCATGTCAGGAGGGAAAAACACCATCCGGGCGGTTGTGGATAGGTTTACCAAGTATGGACGCTTCCAAAACTTTCTTGGATAATGTGTATAAATTACAAGGAATGCCCAAAGCATTGTATCAGTTAGATAAGATCTTCACCAGCAAGTTTTGGAGGGAATTATTCCATTTACTAGGCAAGCTCCAACTTAGCTTTGCATATCACCATCAAACGAATGGCCAAACAGAGAGGCTCAATCAGTATCTGGAAATTTATCTAAGGTGCATGTCCTATCAACACCCCAAGCAGTGGGAGAAGAAGTTAGCTTTAACTGAATGATGGTACAACACTACCTATCACCTAGCCATAAAAATGACCCCCTTTGAGGCACTTTATGGATTGAAACCACCCCCAACCGGCGTTAGGGCCTTATCAGCAGTCTAATGTAGCTGCAGTGGAAGAGATACTACAAGAGAGGTACAAACTGGATCAGCAATTGAAAGATAATCTAGCACAAGCCAGGGCAAGGATGAAACACTATGATGACAAAAATCGAACTGAGAGATCATTTGAAGTGGGCGATTGGGTTTTTCTGACGCTAAATCCTTACGCACAAAGGTCAGTGGAACGCGAAGTTGCCCATAAATTAAGTGCTAGATACTTTGGCCCATATATGTGGTAAAGAAGTTAGAAGCTGTGGCCTACCAGTTGGCTTTGCCAGAGAGTTCTAAAATTCATCCCATTTTTTTATGAGTCGCTCCTTAGGAAGAAGCTGACAAATAAGAGTATGCCAATACTACGACTGCCTAAAGAAAGTGGACCATTGCAGTCAGATCACCATCCCATAGCTATATTACAATCCAGAGTGACGAACCACAAACGATTCTAAGTACTTTGGCTCATACAATGGTCAGATTCTTTGCCACATAGTGCAACTTCGTGGGAAGATGCAGATTGGATTAAATTCCAATTTCCTACCTGTGGATCTTGAGGAAAAGATCAAGGTGAGGGGGTGTGTTATGGAGGAAGCTGGGGAAAGAGAGGGAAGAGATCAGCAAAGAAGAAGAAGGAAATCAGTCTTGAAGAGAAAGAAGGGAAGCAACCATTTTAACTAAGTTTTAAAATGGAAACTGTGCCGTTTTACTCTTTTCATTTGTATTTGTTTTAAATGCTTTAATTCCACGTCTTTCAAATGTGAGCAGTATATCTATCTTCAGTGGTCTATCGAAATCTGTTTTGCAATTTCAGTTAATGGTGGATAGATTTTTCATTTCATTTTATCTTCATCTCTTCTCAATTGTACATCCTTTTTCCCCACCCCAATTTCTGTTTTTCTTCTTTTAAGTGGTTAACACTCAACTGAAATCAGCTTCCAGTGAGTTACGGTTAAGGACGAGCTGAATTTGCAGTTATAGTTTGGAAGAAGAAGAATTGTGCTTCTTATTTTATTCAAGAATGACGATTACAATTTAAATAGAAGGAAAAAAGCCACCAATTTAGGAAGGCCATAAAATCAGAAAATAAAATGGCATATCTCTAGGCTACAGATCAGAAAACATATAGGATTTTCTAGTTTTACTCCTTAGAAATCCGACCCCCCCCCCCCAAGTTGGAGCGTAGATATCTATCATCTCCAACTTGCTTATACAAAGTTCAAAACTAGGTTTGAAAAGTCCTTTGGTGAAGATATCGGCTGTTTGTTGAGTAGTGGGGATAAACGGCATGCAAATAGTTCCACTATCAATCTTCTCTTTTATGAAATGTATGTCAATCTCTACATGCTTCATGCGATCATGTTGTACTGGATTTTGAGCAATACTTATGGCAGCTTTGTTGTCACAATATAACTTCATTGGCATGTTCACTGGCATCCGTAGATCTTCAAGAATTTTCTTCAGCCATAGCCCTATATTCTACTTCGGCACTGCTCCTTGCAACCACATTTTGTTTTTTGCTTCGCCATGTGATCATATTTCCCCAAACATAAGTATAGTATCTTGTTGTAGATCTCTGATCAATAACTGAGCCTACCCAATCTGCATCGGTTTAAGCCTCCATGTTCTGCTGTGTGGTCTTCTGGAAGAGTAACCCCTTCCCTGGTGTACCTTTCAAGTATCTAAGAATTCGATAAGCTACTTCAAGATGTTTTGCGTAGGGTGAGTGCATAAACTGGCTTACCAAACTCACAGCAAAGGCAATATCTGGTCGTGTATGTGATAAGTAGATTAACTTTCCCACCAACTTTTGATATCGAATTGCATTTATTGGATCACCTTCCTTGTTATCACTCAGTTTTTTATTGGGATCGATTGGAGTGTCTGTCGGCCTACAACCACTCATCCCAGTTTCTTTAAGAAGGTCAAGGACATACTTCCGTTAGGAGATAGCAATTCCTCTCTATCAAAATGGTTCGAATTGTCTTCTCTTCTGAGAAGGTCTTTCATTTATATAGGCAAAATTAACCAGTATACGAGGAAACTTAAACTATACATGCTAATTACATAGAGTGATTTTAGGGAGCTATATCTGGTAACTTACATATGGTAAGCTAAATCTCCTCCTATTTACAGCCTAGATTAATAAGTCAATTGCTCAATTTATGCCCTTGATATGTTGCTTTCTATTGATGAGTCAATCACAGAATTTATGCCATGATATGTTGCTTTCTATTGATGAGTCAATCACAGGACGTTTATGCTAGACTTCATTTGACACTTTAGACTCATTACAAAGTAAAGATAGGACTGAGGAAGATAAGCTACGTGGAACAGGTAATTGCAGAGAAAAGAGACGTCCGTGCTTAGGCCCCTTCGCTATCACCTGCCCTGACATCTGATCATGTACAATACAACCATCATTAGTAAAATGTACATTATAGTTTTGGTCCACAAGCTGGCCGACAGATATCAAATTCACAGAGAGATTCGGTGATACCAGAACATCATTAAAGTTAGATGATACATCACCAACTGCCTCTATGGGTAGAGCACTACCATTGGCTGTTTGAATATGTGATGAGCCAACATACTTTCTGATATTACTTAATCTATGGAGAGTATTATTCATATGATTTGAGGCGCTCGAGTCTAAGATCCAAGAAGTAGAGGAAGAACCATTACCTTGAAGACTAAATGCTGAAAAAGCACTCACAATCATTTCATGCACCGCCTCTCGAGTTATAATAGGTTCTGGAGGCTGTAAACTAACAGCAGACGTTGCAGCATCCACAATAGTAAAGGCTGGTTGTGAACCAGCAGAAGTAACAGCAACATGATAAGCCTTATTGGAACGCGAAGGACGAACAAGACACTCTTTAATAATGTGCCCTGATTGCTTGCAGTAGTTACACACTTTCTGAGGGCAGTGAGGAGCAATATGGCCATACTTCTTACAACTATAGCACTGTGTGGTGCTCATATCACGTCCCTTTCCCTTACTATGAGCAACATAGGCAACTGAGACAGGATTAGAAGAAACACGTGCCTGCTCCATAATATTTTGAGTATTGAGACGTTGTTCCTTACGCAAGAGTTCTCCAAAACATGCCTCCAAAGTTGGAACAGGATCTCTATTTACTAGAGAGGCACGAACAGATTCAAAATCAGACCTTAATTTCATCAGAAATTGGTCTCTTTGGCTGGTTTTGTGTATGTGTTGTACTGCCTCCATTCCTGCCTCCAACCCTTCTACAAAGACCTTGGCTGTAACAAGGTCTGAATAATCATTCCACAAAGTCAAGAAACCAGAGTACTAATCTTGAATAGATAGGTCTCCTTGGGTATAGTTAGCAATAGCCAACTCAAGCTGGAAACGCCTAGCATTGTTGTTTTGGTTATAGACTTGCTTGAGATAATCCCACATAGCCTTTGCAGACCTATGGGGACGCGAAGCAAGAATCAGATGTGGTTCCATAGAACTAAGAATCCATGACATGATCTGGTTATCTTTGGCAACCAAGTTGCCTTGTTAGCAGCAGTAGAACCACCATTGTTGCTCCCATCTCTATAACCCTAGAGCTGTTTTCCTTTGAGAAATGTTTCCAGTTGAAACTCCCAGGCAGCATAATTTTTGCCAGTGAATCTGACACAAACATTATCTGACTTCTTCATAATTCTTGAGGCTATGATTGAAAAAAATATATATATATTTCTTAGACTATAGCTCCGATACCATATCAAAATGGTTCGAATTGTCTTCTCTTCTGAAAAAGTCTTTCATTTATACAGGTAAAATTAACCAGTATACAAGGAAAGTTAAACTATACATGCTAATTATATAGAGTGATTTTAGAGAGTTATATCTGGTAACTTACATATGGCAAGCTAAATCTCTTCTCCTATTTACAGTCTAGATTAATGAGTCAATTACAGAATTTATGCCCCTGATATGTTGCTTTCTATTGATGAGTCAATCACAGAATTTATGCCCTAATATGTTGCTTTCTATTGATGAGTCAAACACAGAATTTATGCCCTGATATGTTGCTTTCTGTTGACATTCTCTTTGATCGAGCAACCTCCATTCCAAGGAAATATCTCAGAGATCCTAAGTCCTTGATCTCAAATGTTGATGAGAGGGAAGTCTTCAATCGGTTCATCTCAAGTACATCATCTCCAGTGAGAATTATATCGTCTACATGCATAATCAGTATTGCTATCTTTCCATCATGTGAATGTCTTATAAACATCGTATGATCACCTTGTCCTTGAGTATACCCCTAACTTTTAACAAATTGAGAGACTTTTTCAAACCAGGCTCTTGGTGATTGTTTTAATCCATATAGGGACTTCTTCAGTTTACATACCTTTGTGCCAAACTTTTCACAGAATCCTGGGGGTGCATCCATGTATACTTCTTCCTCTAGGTTACCACTAAGGAACGCATTTTTTGCGTCCAACTGTTGCAGAGGCCAGTCACGATTAGCTGCAAGTGACAAAAGAACTCTCACCGAGTTTAGCTTTGCGACTGGTGCAAATATCTCTAAGTAATCAATACCATAGGTTTAAGTGAATCCCTTGGCAACCAATCGAGCTTTATATCGTTCTAGAGAGCCATCAGATTTATACTTGATTGTAAACACCCATTTGCATCCTATAGTTGTCTTTCCTCTTGGTAGATCAACTACCTCCCACGTGCCATTTTTTTCAAGAGCTTTCATCTCCTCAAAGATAGCCTCTTTCCATTCAAGAACTTTTAGAGCATCTTGCACAGTATTAGGAATCTCCATACAAGACAATTGTGAGGTAAAAGCATGAAATACACGTGAGAGATTTTCATATGACACATAATTGGACAATGGATGTTGGGTACAAGACCTCACACCCTTCCGGACTGCAATGGGAAGTTCAGAATCACCTATCTCAGGATAGGAATCAGACTTGGAGGGTTCAGAATTAGAAGATGAATTGAGTTGAACATGAGGTAAAGGTTCGGTGAGGACATTACCTGGAGGGTTTACGGATTCTGGGCAGTGCAAAGGATTGGAGGACCCTTTCTTTTGAGTTGTCCTTTGTCTCGAGTAGACAATGTCAAATGTTTTCTTGTAGTTCTTTCGTTGGAGACATCATGAGTTGTCACTATAGGAGGCCCTCCCTTTTTAGTATCCAAGAAACTTAACTCACTTGGCATAATGACGCTAGGGTTTTCAGGTTGAATGATCAAGGTTGGAGAAACATCATTTTGCGGTTCTGTAGTTTGGAAAAGATCGTGGAAAATAGTTGCCGAATCTTCTTTGTTTTGGTTCCCCCCCCCGAAGATGAGGTGTGAAATAGGGCTGTAATTCAAAAAAGGTAACATCCATGGTAACAAACATTTTTTTGGAAATGGGTTCAAAACATTTATACCCTTTTTGAGTGGGTGCATATCCTACAAATACACATTTTGTGGCTCGGGGTTCGAGTTTTCCCCGATTTTGTTTATGAATGTGAATAAAAGCAGTACAACCAAATATCTTTAGTGGTGTAGATGAAGAAAGTCGATTTGTTAGATAAAACTTTTGAAAAACTTCGAAAGGTGTTTTAAAGTTTAAAATCTTACTAGGCATTTTGTTTATGAGATATGTAGCAGTAAGAATGGCTTCACCCCAAAGATATTTAGGTACCTGATTGGTAAATAACAATGCCCGAGTTACTTCCAGTAAATGTTTGTTTTTTCTTTCAACTAAGCCATTTTGTTGTGGAGTGTCAACACAAGAGCTTTGATGAACAATCCTTTTTTCAAGAAAAAATTGGTTTAACATGTTTTTGAAATATTCTCGACCATTATCACTTCGCAATATTTGAATATTTTTTTGAAATTGTGTTTGTACCATGGTGTAAAAGTTTTTGAACATTATTTCCACTTCAGATCTTTCCTTCGTCAAATACACCCAACTTATTCTCGTGTGATCGTCAATAAAGGTCACAAACCATTTTTTTCCAGAATATGTAGGTATTCTACATGGCCCCCAAATGTCACTATAAATCACAGTAAATGGTGTAGTTGGTTTGTAAGATTAGGTGGGGAAAGATGCATGATGATGCTTAGAAAACTGACAAACATCACATTGAAAAGATAACAGATTTTTATTCCGAATAAGTTGGGAAACAAGTATTTTAAATACTGAAAGCTAGGATGGCCTAACCTACAGTGCCATAGCATAACATTAATATTCTCGAAATCGGAAACAGAATTTAAACAAGTACTTTGACATTGCCTACTTGAGTTAGGTCCTTCGTCAAAATAATAGAGTCCATCTATTTCCTTAGCACTACCAATCATCCTCCTCGAAGTTAATTCCTAAAACTCATAATGAGAATAACAGAAATTAGCTTGACACTGATGATTAGATGTGATTTTACTGATGGATAGCAAATTGCAAGGCAAATTGGGAACATAGAGTATATCATACAGGGTTATCAATGAAGTGAGTTTGATAGTTCCTATCCCGACAATTACCGAGAGTGAACCATCATCGATTTTTACTCTTTTATTGTCTGCAAATAGACTATAGGATGAGAACAATTGGGAGCAGCCGGTCATATGATCGGTTGCGCCAGAATCAACTATCCAAGAAAGAGCACAATTAGGGATAACACCTAAAAAATCAGTGACAAGAGAATTACCCTTTTGTACCAAGAAGCAGGAAGGAGTTAAGGACATTTTTGGAGATTGAAATAACTTGTACAGGTGCTCTAATTGTTCCTTGGAGAAAGGAACTGCATCTGAATTGGTTGAAAGTTCTTAAGTTTCTTCAGATATGGTTTGATAGGCTCGACCTTCTCTTTTAGACTTTTGTTTCCAGTTGGCTGGTCTACCATAAAGCTTCTAGCATGTATCCCTTTTATGCCACGGTTTTTTGCAATAATCGCACCATGGTTTCTTCCGCCCATCATTGTCTCAATCCATTTTAGACACAAGAGCAGAACTGTTAGGCTCCAAATTAAGGTCAGATTCGGTCCTGTGCAGCATTATTTTCCTCCTTGATTCTTGGCGTCTAACCTCAAAGAACACCTCACACATAGGAGGCAGTGGTTTCCAACCAAGGATACGGCCCCTAACCTCATCCAGATTCCGGTTAAGGCCAGCTAAGAACATGTAGACCCTGTCATTTTCCTCCCTCTTCATGTGACGAGTAGCATCATTTGGATTTTCATGTGACGAGCAGCATTATTTGGATTTTCCCAGACATCATCATAACATTGATCAAGTTCCTGCAATGGTGTTACTAATTCGTTGTAGTAGGTAGTAACATCGTGATCGTTCTGTTTGGACTTCCAAAGTCGGGTTTTTAAATCAAAAATTTGGGAAGAATTTTCCAGATCCGAATAAAGGTCCCGAACTGCCTCCTCGACGTCCTTAGCAGTGAGAAGAAACAGATGAGGCTTTCCAATGGCGGGTTCCATTGAATTGATGAGCCAGCCAATAATTAGAGAATTTTCAGACTGCCATCTTTTTACATTCGGGTCGTCGGTAGCAGGTTTCGTTGTTTCACCGGTAAGATGCCCAATTTTGCCCCTGCCATCGATTGCTAATTTGACGGACTGAGCCCACTCAAGATAATTGTGTCCGTTGAGTTTTGTAGTCATGAGAAAAGTGGCTGAAATTTGGGGATAATTATCTGCAGATGCGAATGAAGGAGGAGCAGTGGAATTGGGAGGAACGGTGGGGTTGGGCTGAGCGGTTTTAGGCGCACCGGAAGCAGTGGTTGGGTTTTTTTGGGCGCCGGTCATGGCCGACTTATATGACAAGATACTATACTTATCATTCGATAATACCTCACAAACTAAAAGAGATAATGAGCCAGTTACAGTATGTATTTGTCCCTATATGCTGCAAGTAAACTATAGTAGATGAACACAATCTTACAAGATATCTGAATGACTCAAAATGATAAACATCTTTCTTTGACATGAAAAACAAAACTAGCCATCATTTAGCAATATCTGAAACCTTTTTTAACAAAAGATGTCATCAGGGAAAGCGTGTTGACAACAGAGGATGAAGAGAACTGCTTACTGGGCACATTCAACAAGTTTGCCAAGATTTTGATTGTCTATAATTGCCAAGATCAATTTCTTGTTCTCATCAAGGTACTGCACCATACATTGGAAACGACAACAAATTGAGAAACATACTCAACCGTTAAATCAAAGATGGAATGTTCTAAGTTCAACTAAACTAGAGTACCCCTCTCAAAGGATGAAAACTTCTCAGATAGTCTAAAATAGACCTACAAATAGTGGAGATTATTTCAAAATGTAAACTTCCCGAAAGGTTTCAAAAAGGAATTTTGTTGCTGTGGCAAGCTGGAATCACATATCTTCTACCAGTCATTACTCCACTCCGAAAGGTCATGACTTTTCTAGTTTCTTGCCTCTCCATTTGATTCTCCGTTAGAAAAGTGAAGGGAAAAAGAGTCGAGTCCCAGAGCTTTATACTGATGATCTCATGAGTAAGATAGCTGGTACCTGGAACTGCTGGTCCAACAGCGATCCAATGGTATACACACTCAAAGACAGTAAATGGTCCTCAAACATGTAGTTTGAGGCCATTACAAAATATGGTTGCCAGTGGTATGCAGTGAGGTTGTGCCTGAAACGGGTATATTGTCGGCCATAGGACAAGGGTCATAATGCGACTGGGCAATGGAAAAACGAGGACAAAAGATGACTTTGATCATTCAATATCACTACATCAGCATATGCTAACATGAAGTCGACCTAAATTTGGGCCTTTACTACTCTTACCTATTGCAGGTTCATATCTATACACAAACTGACAATACTCCTTGTATTTGTAAGGTGATAAGTGTGTCCGATCCACAAAATATGACTAATTGTTGATCAAAACATCTGGATTATGGCTTAATTCTGTATAATTTTGTTTTGTAGGACTTTATTGATGGAAATGGCGGAATTCAAGAAAAAAGAAAAGAAAAAGGGGGAAATCCAAAGTATGGGGACTAAATTGCAATATTTCAATAATTGATTCGGTCCACAAAATGAAGATTAAAGGTGCTGTAGGTTCGATTGGATGCAATTTAAAGTCAAATGGTTGAAAATGCAAGAGAAAGGACTTGAAAAGATCAAGAATCGAATTTCGAGGCTAAAATGCAACATTCGAGAGTTTTTATAACTGAACAACAGCCCAATTGTTTAGAGTAGGCGACTGCCCAACGTTTAAAAACAATTACCGAGAAGAAAATTTTGAATTGGACAACTAACCGGGTTTTGCCTGAGCGACTGCCCAAGCCAATCGCGACAAAAAAAAAATTTGATTTCCTATTTGGAATCAAATTCTAATGGAAACAAATATTTAGAGGTATTTTACAACCCTAGGACCGTCCCTAAAGGGAGAGAACACATTGGAAAGGAGAAATACCTATTTGAGAGAATTTGGAGCCACAAAATCAAAGAAAAAACACAAAGAACAACAGGATCACGCAATCATTTAACCCCGTGATGTTATTTCTTCAAGTTATCATGTATTTTATAATTTCTCCATGCTAGGCTAAAAGTATTGTACTAGGAGTTCGATGTGGTTTTAATTCCTTGTCCTATATTTTTTATATTAAAACACATATTGAACATTTTGAATGATTTATATACATTTAGGCTCCATTTGTTTCCCATTAATGTAAGAAGGAGAATGAAAAATATAACCGTTACAAACCCACATAAGATATAAAAATTCAAATATGGTGGTTTAATGTGATGGATAATAATCATATTTTTCATTTTAATGATCAAATAATGGGAAACAAATAGGGGCTTAATTTCTTCCATAATTATTAGGCCCGTAATTGTGTGAGTGCGGTGATCTATTTCTTGCATTTGAGAGAAGGGGAATAGGTTCTACAATGTATAAATCATCGTAAAGTCCGATAGGGGATAGAGTTATACTGCCATGCTCTGCTTGAATCTTTAAGTGCTCACAAAACTACATGTATTCTTGTATATTTGCACTCATCATAGAGATATAGGCTGATGGTATAAGAGAGTAGGTTCAACTTTGCTCGAGAGAGACTGTTGGATAGATTTAAGAGCATTGATTCTTCATAATTTCAACGTGTTGTCAAATTATAGAACTATGGTTAAATTGAGTATTGCTTAGGGATTCGTGATCCTAGTGCGTTATACATTTATTAAATTCATCAATTTGCATTTCAAATATTCAATTTGCATTTTTAGTTCATCTAAGCGTCAGTTTACATATTAATTTGTTCAAGTCATGCACATTTGCGTACCTAGTTTAGGTTAAGGTTTAATTAAGTTATAAAATTACTTTTGACAATCTTATTTCGGTTAAGGACAAGATAAATAAAATTAGGCTACTCAATCTCTATGGGATGATATTCAAACTCAAATTTTTCACTTTATTATTTGTTAACAAACTATACACTTACGGAAACAAATCGAAATCATAATTTCGTAAACAAGTTTTTGGCGTCATTACCGGGGATTGAATTTTAGTTTGATTTCATTTATCTTGGCAATAATTCGAACTTCTACTTATATTCTTGTATTTTTTTTTTTTTTTTT
>NC_036239.1:22812017-22812712 GCF_002742605.1 Olea europaea var. sylvestris
GATATTATTTTTTCCACCGGTTATTAATGGACATCAATTAAGGAAATCACATCCACTAGACGTCCAACAAATACCACAATGGGAGAAGACTTTCCATGAAAATGACATTATTTCTCTCCACAAGTTTCAGATACGGACATCGAACTCGAACAAATTTCAATTACAGAAGAGGAGCATGAAAAGACCGAAAGGTTAATCATAACGGACCAAAAAGAGTTAGTAGCATTCAAAGAAGAGGAAATTAGCATGCAATCCCCCGACTTTGTTTGCTCAAACATTGAATTTGTGATTAAACTTCATAAAGAAATTGAAGTGTATATTTTCGAGTTCGCCACGGGTGATTATGGAAAGTCATACTATTTGGAGAATGACAAGGTTAAAATTTGGAGGAAGGTTGCAATATGGAAACAAATCGAATTGAGCAAGCTGAGCAGGACATCCAAAGCCATATTCAAAGTGTCATGAAATATTTGTACCAAAAGTCAAACTAGCGCTAGGTGGAAGGTAACTCACTGGATCCTTTTAAGTTATTTTGCTTTTTGCATTAGTTTAGGAATCTTTCAATTTTGTGTTTGCATTGTTTATAGTTTAGGTCATCGTTCGTCCATACATGTCAATAAATAGCCTAAGCACAATCCACGCGAATCCCTATGCACTGAGCACGAGTCATGAGGTTGAAGTCTTGTTTTAGTCAG
>NC_036239.1:22813994-22825207 GCF_002742605.1 Olea europaea var. sylvestris
TACGTGCAATTTCCATACACAATTACATAACAAATAAATTATACACTTCATACCGCTCTTCTTTTATGAAGTATATCGGTGACCAAGCGACACACCCATCTTAAGTCCTCTTAAATTCCCGTAGAAATTGCATATCTCTTTCTCTAGAACTCAAAGGTCCACTAGCAATCCATGCATATTAATTGTATATAAGAGCATAAGGAAACTTAAAACACTTTGCACATAAATCTATCTTACCTCCTTAGAAAAATCTGAATGCATGTTCAAAATCCTTTCTCCACTTTGAAAAACACGTGATTAAAATATTTGCTATATGACAACTTTATTTCTAATACTTCCCTCTCTCTTCCCCTCTCTCCAGGTTGCTTTTCTGTCGGGCAGTGAGCCTGTATTTTTCTTTCTCTCTCTGATTATCTCTCTGCCGTATATAATATATGAAATTTGTGTGGTTAATACCTTTTGAACGTGGTGAGGTATTTATAGGGTAGGTTTCCTATGGAAATTGGAATACGTACATGCTGATTGAATTTATCTAGAATACATGATAAGTCAAAATCTTGTGAGAAGCAATTAAAGGTCTAATCATATTGTACTATAATATTATCTTATTCAATCCAAGAAACCCATACCTACTACACGTGTCCCATACAATTTTTTTTTCATGATATAACATGTAGATAAAGTACAACTATCAAGTCAAACTTATCAATTTGGATTAAGGCTAGCACGTGAACTTTCTGCTAAATAGTTTTAAAATTAGTTTCAAAAGTAGACCTTGACTCGGATAAGTTTTAAATCAACCAACCAATCATTTCATATATAAAACTAGGCTTAAATATTTGGGATATACTTTTAAAATAAATAATAATTATCCACCTTCACCCGTGGACCATGGGCGGCTCAAATGCCAAAATCCCATTTAAGTAAAATACTATTAAATAGACATTTCTTTAAACATAAATATCTCAGATATAACTTATCCGAATTATTTTTTTCTTGAGCCTAAAGTACATGATTTAATATGATCTATCCAACAAGTCCAATATCAATTTATTAAATCTCGTTTTATAAAAATCTGATTATTTGAATGTGATTAAACCTTTTTCAAATTTAAGATAATCATGCTTATGCAAACAAACAATTTAAATAATCAAAGTGCGGAAATCTTTATTCTAGGCTAATGACGTCTAATTATTATAATTTAAGCTAATTATTAATAATCGTAATTTTATATACCATTAAATTATTTAAATGCTTAAATTAGTCCTGCTAAAATATCTATGTACTATTCAATGTTACTATTATATAATAGGGTAGACAAGATTTCTAATACGAAGTCAAATTGAAAAAAGGTAGATAATGATTGTCAATCAATTTTAATATTTAATATTGAAAAAGGATAGATAATGATTGTCAATCAATTCTAACGAGTTAAGATAAATTTATGTGCAAATTGTTTTAAGTTTCCTTATGCTCTTATATACAATTAATATGCATGGATTACTAATGAACATTCGGGTTCTAGAGAAAGAGATGATATTTCTATGAGAATTTAAGAGGACTTAAGATGGGTGTGTCTCTTGGTCACCGATATACTCCATAGAGAAGAGCGGTATGAAGTATATAATTTATTTGTTATATAATTGTGTATGAAAATTACACGTATCTTACTGGGTATTTTTAATACTCACTCTTACATTAATTTTACAGGTTAGTTTGGGTCGATTGAAACAGTGGCGATTTGGTGATGAGGCTGCCAAGTGAATAAAGAATAGAGAAAAAGAAATAAGTTTATCGTTTTAAATTTACCAGTTAGTTTAATTTATTCAGAATGTGTTATTTGAATTAGCTAAAAGTTTATGCTTATGTTTAGATATGATTTTCACAATTTAAATTTAGATTTATAAATGTTGCAGTTATTTGTTTAATAAAGAATTTTATTTTTATAGTTCCGCATTTAGGATAAAGAAAAATGAGTTTTTCATAACGTTCTGGTCTTTGACGAAAATTGGGGCGTTACATCTCTCAAAGCCTTTATGACTCAAAGAAGTAAGCCTGTGTGGGTATTTTGAAACCTAGTGCCCTTAAGCCAACTAATTTTGGAGTCACCGACCTAGCTCGCTACAGAGATCATATAGAAAGCAAAAAGGGGAGAAGTTAATAAAAAGTTATCTTATCGAGCCCTTATAGTTCAAGTGAATAAACCTGCAGGGGTTTAAAACTTGGTGCCCTAAAGGCAACTGGTTTGAAAGTCATCGGCCTAAAACTCGTGATAAGGGTTATATAGAAAGTAAATAAGAAAATGACAATAAAAAAAAAAAAAGCAGAAACAAAGTGAATAAAAGACGCAATAACATAATGAAGAAAGCCCTTGGACATCTAGTTGATGAAACTACACATTTGATGCGAGTCAAGTAACTTAATTTAATCTTAAGGGTTGAAGCAATCAAAATAGGAGAGCCTATACTTGGTGACGTGAACTTATAAGAGTGAAACCTATCCGAGCTAAGAGAGGAAAAGGACTGCAGTTATTTAAACTCCTAATTTTAAAACATACACAGGGATAATTGAGTGAAAAGAATAAATTTGGGAGGTGTGTATCTCTAAAGCGAAGAGAGGATATATTTGACCACTATGGGCCTGGAGTAAACCAATCATGAGCTTGACATGTTTATATGAGTTCATACACACACGTTAAGTTATGCATTTACAGGTGAAGGTTCATTTTATTTTTGCACTATTGAAATTGTTTCTCATGTTAATTACTGAATTCCAATCCTGAGACACGACAGGTTGTCAAAGTCATGTTTTATATAGAGTTAAGTCACTATCTTACTTGAGGACAAACAATAGTTCATAAGGTCAGGCAAAAACATGCATGCAAGCCTCTTTAGCATAATGAAGTAACTAATTCCATTCAACAACAGCCCTCGTAATGTGAAGTCTTCTTAAGGTAACTGAGCGTCATTGATATTCCAATTCAATTTTATAGTTCTCGTAAGTCTCAGAGCTGTAGTAAATTGATGTATAAAGTGAACCCACATATCAAAAAGGATTACAGTGAACCAAAACTTTTTCAAGTGATAAATACCACAACTGAAACTAAGGTAAAATGAGCAAGATTAGTTGAGCAAACTGCCACAAATCAAGTAGCCAGCAATGATAATTTGTCTCATGTAGAAGGTCATCATACAGGAAGTAGTTCGATCACCAGTCTAGGAAAAATATATTTATTGTTTGCAGTATATACTGACAAGAAGTTGCAATGCAGTTCGCTATCATTGCAGACTCTGATTCATTGAGTGTAAACAGAAAGGCAAATTATTCACTGTGAATTTCAGAAATGAATTGATCGATGAGTTACTAAATGTGCACACACATTTGTATAGTTAGCTGGACATAACATAAAGATTTGGGAGTATCATTGTGATTATGCAATTTACAATCATCGCTTGGATTTTTTTGTGCACAAAAAGGAAGGTAAGTTCTTCAATGCAATTTAGATATGAATTTGTGGACGATTAGTTAAATGGAACCTACATCATCTTGGAATAATTTTGACAGGTAAAGCTTATAAGCAACTGTACACAGTTAGAGGTGACCAAGCAAAGATTCATTCAAGTACATAAATCTATATTCATCCTAAACGAAACAAAGGTGCAATTCTGATTATGTCTACGTCCACATACTTTGCATTTTCAACTAAAATTTAAACCATGGTTACTTCTATACACCTTGAAGTAGTAATTCCACTATTTACTTGGCTGAATCATTATTCAGCGAAGATTTACGATACATAGGCCAGATAACTAATAACCAAGTTAATCACCATACAGAAAGGGGGAAAAATGATAATCAGACTAGCATTATTACTCACAAACATATTCCAATAAAGCAAATATCAAAATTTTTCGTCAATTTGAAGAAATAAATAAACCAAAACACGAATATCTTCTGAATCTGCTCGGTAGTAATACTAGCAGGTGGAAATGAAGACATAACTGGGAACATCTGTCCCGGTTGCTGCATCTCTACACCTCTCCTGTTGAATTTTAAAATATAAAATAAAATCATGACCTATCAACAATAAAATTTCAAAAGAAACCCACCAAGATAAAAATAAAACCACCATTTTCTTCGACAAGAATTACAATCAATTGAAACATACAAAACGATTTACTTTCGGAAATTAAAACAAGAAAAAGTGAAATTATTTTTTACCTATTTATGAGTAGTGGGGTTGTTGACTTGTAAGTGATTTGTAACATTTTTTATGAAGAGAGAATGAACTGAAACTGGAATTCAATTGAATATTGGGATTTTAACTTTTAGGGGAAAAAGATTTTACTTGTGGATTTTAGGCAGCACGAATCCAGTCCCTTTTTCTTTTTGGAAAAAATCCATTTCTACAGAAAGGACTCTGGCATGTTTGTGTGTAATCTAGAGGGCTTCTGAAGCCCTCCTCTTCTTCTGTACACACAGTGTATGCTAGGGAGAAAACGCGTGGGTCGAATTTGATTGATAAATAATGAAATTGAAAAAATACAATTAAAAATGGATACAGATATTTACGTGGTTCATCCAATTTAGACTACGTCCACGGGCAAATATAGAAGGATTTCACTAAAGTAGGGGAATTACAACACACTCTCTAAATACAATGAGATAACAACAATCAATCTCTCTTGTAATTAGGAGAAAATAAGTAGGAAAAAAATTTAGGAGAAAAACAATAAATTTTCTCTCTTCTCTTCTCTTCTCTTCTCTCTACCTTACAATTTTCTCAATATGGCAATCAATTTTTCCTCTCCATATGGCAATCAATTTTCTCTCAAACTCTTGCCCATATTTATAGAGATTTTTAACCTCCATAATTGCTTAAAAGAGTCAAAGTTCTACCACCTTTATTTGCTAGAATTCTCTACACATTTGGCTTGTCAAGTAAATGGTGAAAGAAAACTTGAATTTCTCAACCTCCCTTTTATGTGTGCATGGAGTCTTTCTTAATAATTAAGAAATCAACAATCTTATCCATTTGATCAAAAAAATGTGGCTATCATTAGTTGGAAACTTCAATTTTGCCACCACCACCACTTGCATGCATGTATGTATTTTTCTTACTTGTTAAGTAATGTTTTATGGTCTAAAAATGTGACTTTATTTTCAACATTTCTCCCCCTTAAAGTCACTTTTTTTTTTACCACTTCATCCTTCCCATACTTGTCATTTCCATGCTACTTACGTTTCTGCAAGGCCAATGGAAGATCGACACCATATAAACTTATCAGTTCCGATTGGCTTTGTCAACATATCAGCTAGGTTTTCCGCTGTATGGATTTTCTGTATATCCACACTTCCTTCCTCCACATTTTCTCGAACAAAGTGATATTGAACTCGAATATGCTTTGTCCTATGATGAAATGCTGGATTCTTTGCCAAAAGCAAAGCGCTCTAACTATCACAAAATAGAGCAATCTTCTCTTGTTTGTGTTCGAGTTCGTCCATTAACATTTGCAACCAAATTGCCTCTTTGCTAGCTTGTGTAGCTGCCACATATTCTGCCTCCGTTGTGGAAGTAGTCACGATAGACTGCAGTTTCGAAACCCACCTTACAGCTCCTTCAGCAAAAGTAAACACATATCCTGTGGTGGACTTGTTTTTATCAAGATCACCTGCATAATCTGAATCAACATAGCCCCTGACAATAAAATCTGATCCTCCATAACATAATGTAGCATTTGAGATACCCTTGACATATCTCAGGATCCTTTTTACAGTATTCCAATGCTCTTTACCAGGATTTACCATGTATCGACTAATCGCTCCCACTGCTTGTGCAATGTCTGGTCTTGTACAGATCATAGCAAACATCAAACTACCCACTGCTGATGCATACGGCACTCGAGACATCTCCATCCTCTCTGCTTCGCTGCTAGGGCTCATAGTTGAGGATAACTTGAAACTAATAGGAAGAGGGGTAGAAATTGGCTTACAATCTTGCATATTGAAGCGACGCAAGATTTTCTTCAAGTAGTTTTTCTGACCAAGCCAAATCTTTCTATTATTTCTATCTCGGTAAATTTGTATCCCTAGAATCTTGTTTGCCGGTCCCAAATCATTCATATCAAACTCCCTAGCCAATTGAGCCTTCAGATTTTCAATACAATCTTTGTTGGGGCCTGCTACCAACATGTTGTCAACATACAACAGCGAGATAATGAAATCATTATCACCAAATCTCATGTAGTATGCACATGGATCTGAATAGAGTCTGTTGTATCCAAGGCTCATGATGAAGGAATCAAATCTCTTATACCAACATCTCGGCGCCTGTTTGAGACCGTACAGAGATTTATTCAACCTGTAAACCAAGTTTTATTTTTCTTTTTCTTCAAAACCTTTTGGTTGGAGCATATAAATTTCTTCTTCAAGTTCTCCATGAAGAAATGCAGCTTTCACATCTAACTGCTCCAGGTGTAAGTCAAATGTAGCACACATCGCCAGGACTACTCGAACTGTTGTGAGTTGAACCACAGGAGAAAATATTTCGTTGAAGTCAATGCCTTCTTTCTGAGCATATCCTTTCACCACCAGTCTTGCACGATACCGCTCCACTTGATCATTGCCATCTCGTTTGATCTTATATACCCATTTATTCCCAATGGCATTCCTTCCTTGTGGTAGTGGAACAAGATTCCATGTCTTGTTCTTATGAAGAGCTTTAATCTCTTCTTACATTGCAGCCATCCACTGAGAAACTTCTTGGCTATTTATAGCCTCGTGGAAAGTTGATGGCTCTCCATCTTCTGTTAGTAAGCAATATACAACATTGCCCTCCATAATGTAATCTAAGTGCCAAGCCGGTTCTCTTCTCTCCCGTGTTGATCGTCGAACATCTGGAGCACTAGATTCAGCTTGTTCTTCGTGCTCTAGCATTGCTTCAGAAGTATCTATAACTTCTCGTTCGTCTCCAACTTCGACTGTAGTAGTCTTTGGTTTTTCTTTTGAAGTGCTATCATTTTCTTTTTCCTGCATTTTGCCTTCTGCAAATATGACATCTCTGCTGATTATCACCTTGTGGGCAGTGGGATCCCACAGGCGGTATCCCTTCACTCCATCAGCACACCCTAAGAAAATACATTTTCTGGATTTTGGATCTAGCTTTGATGTTTCTTGGGTGTTGTACATAACGTACACAGAACTTCCAAACACATGTAAGTGAGAATAATCAGCTGGTTTACCAGTCCACATTTTCATAGGCGTCTTCATATCAATTGTGGTTGATGGCGACCGATTGATCACATAACAGGCGATTTTAACTGCTTCTGCCCAAAATGACTTGGCTAGCCCTGCAGTTCTCAACGTTGCCCTTATTCTTTCTAACAATGTTCTGTTCATCCGCTCTGCCACACCATTTTGTTGTGGAGTGTATGCCACAGTGAACAGTCTCTTGAAACCTTCTTGTTGACAGAAGTTATCAAATTCATCACCAGTATATTCTCCTCCATTGTTAGTCCTCAAACACTTAATCTTCTTTTCAGATTCAAGCTCCACACGCGCTTTGAATATTTTGAAGACTGCGAACACGTTTGCCTTTCTTTTGATTGGATACACCCAACATCTCCTAGAGTAATCATCAATAAAAGATACAAAGTATCTTGCACCTCCTAGGGATATAACCGGTGCTTGCCAAACATCGGAATGGATCAGCTCCAAGATAGCTTTACTTCTAGCAGTGGAACTGCTGAACTTCAATTATGCTGCTTACTAGTAACACAATGCTCACAAAAGGGTAATGAAACATTTTTGAGCCCTGGAAGAAGCTTTTGTTCTAAGAGAATTTTCAAACCACGCTCCGACATGTGAGCAAGCTTGCGATGCCACATCATCGTTAATGCTTCTGCTGAACCCGTCGATGCGACAGATGCTTCTCCTTCTTGTAGTGTCTCTCCTTTAAGCATGTACAAATTTGCAGCTATCTTTTCCGCTTTCATCACCACAAGCGCGCCTTTATCTATTTTCATGATCTCATCTTGTATATGGGTCTTACATCCAATGCTGTCCAATTGTCCTAGAGACAATAAAATTTTCTTTAGACCTTTTACGTGTCGTACCTCCTGGATAGTGCGAACTGTACCATCATACATTTTTAATTTGATGGTACCAATACCAACGATCTCCAAGGCATGATCATTTCCCATAAACACAGATACTCCTGTGATAGTCTCATATTGATGAAACAATTCCCTTATTGGTGTCATGTGCCATGTAGCTCCTGAAACCATAAGCCAGACATCAGAAAGTTTCTTTCTGCCTTTAACAACTGTTGTTGCCTTACTGATGCGAACCCCGTAGCAACGTTGACTACGAAACCCACAATGAGATTGACGAACCCAAGAAAGCCGAATTAATCCAAGAGTTTAGGATTAACCCAAAAGAAAGTGGAACCAAAAAAATCCAACAAGAACGACGCTTGAAAGACCCCTTGATCATGCAATTCAAGAATTAAATTCGGTTGTTTGAACGCTACAAGTTAACACTTGATAAGTTTGAAATTGTTCAATGAAGAACGATGAAGATAAGACAATACGCCTCTCTTTAATTCAATATCAATAATTTCAAAAGTTTTTTACGATTGAATGGAAACTCCTATTTATACTAAACCTAAAAACTAGGTAAAATCATGCAAAAGTCGATCATAATCCCCAAAATATGGAAAAAAAATCAAAAACCAAGAAAATATGAAAAATTGCCAAAATTAAGAATTTCGCCAAAAAAAGAACTATGTGATCGCATAGTGTATTTCCATGTGGTCGCATGGTTCAACCAAAAATCACATCTTGAGTTTCGGTATGCCTCCATGTGGTCGCAAGCCTGATAAGCCTATGCGGTCGCATAGGCTTAATTTCCTCCGTCTACGGCCTTCGATATTAAATTGATCCAAGTTATTCGGTTTTCGACCCGAACATGAAAGTTGCTCCATTTTGAGTCCCGAACATGGTTCCATCAATGGTTTCTTGAACAAGCAATCTCATTACTTATTTCACTTGCTTTGCCTTTGATTGCGTCATTGGACCGCCATCGACTATCAACGGGTCTCGTCTCGCACTTGCCTTCGTCGGGCTCGACTCATGGATCATATCATCCCCTCCCTCTTCAAAAGGATTCGTCCTCGAATCTAAACCTACATCAAACAGAGAGAGATCAGATACATTAAAAGTAGCCGAAACATTATACTCACCTGAAAGGTCCAACTTGTATGTATTATCGTTTATCTTTTCAATAACTTGAAATGGTACATCACCCCTCGGTTGCAATTTGGACTTCCTTTACTCCGGAAACTGCTCCTTCCTAAGGTGCACCCAAACACAATCTCCTGACTCGAATGTCATGTGCTTCCTACCTTTGTTTACCTGCGACGCAACCAACTTACTTTTGTTTTCAATTTGCGTTTTTACATTTTCATGGAGTGACTTAACCAATTCCGCCTTCTTTTTGCCATCTAAACTATCACGTTCATTCACAGGTAAAGGAATTAAATCCAAAAGAGTTAGTGGATTAAAACCATATACAATTTCAAATAGAGAATATGATGTAGTAGATTGAACAGCTCGATTGTATGCAAATTCGACAAATGGTAGACACTCCTCCCAACTCTTCAAATTTTTATTGATTACTGTGCATAACAATTGTGTCATAGTCATATTCACTACCTCGGTTTGCCCATCCGTTTGTGGGTGACAAGTTGTGGAAAATAGTAACTTAGTGCCTAACTTACCCCACAAAACTCTCCAAAAGTGACTGAAAAACTTAACATCCCGATCCGACACTATACTTCTAGGAACCCCATGTAAATGCACAATCTCCTTAAAGAACAAGTCAGCAATGTTCGTGGCATCGTCAGTTTTGTGACATGGTATAAAATGTACCATTTTGTTGAACCTATCTACAACCACAAAAATAGAATCCCAACCTCTCTTAGTCCTAGGTAAACCCAAAACAAAGTCCATTGAGATATCAACCCAAGGCTCACTAATGAAAAGCAATCAAATACCACTAGTGTGGTTTATTTTATATAATGAAAAGCGGGAAAACAAAGAGAGGAGGGGGGCATGGACCTGACCTCCAGCGAATGTAAATTGTAACAAATATCTGAAGATAAAATGCAATCACAGTAAACAAGATACGAACAAAAACAAATGAAAGGTAATTAAGGGTATTCCCGAGGGTAAATCTTCGGGTGGTAGTACATAGACATTGATCGGGTCATGCGTCTGGTTTGAAACATTTCCGGATCATAGTAGTCTGCGATGTCTGGCTCGCTCGTTGGAGAGGGGTCTCGCCTGCGTGTAGGAGCCTGCTTTGGTGATAAGTACTGTTCGGATGGTGGTGCACTGAATGATGGGCGAAAAGCGGGTGCATCTGATCTCATTGTACTAGTCGTAGGTGTGTCTAATTTCATGGTGTTCTGTGCTACGACATCTAAATCGTGGGAGATTGACTTGCTTGCTGTAGGGACATCGTCCTCTGCATTTTGCATGCAGTTTCCAAGGCCCATGCCATCCATATCTCTCTGTATATGTTCTTTCACCTTATTGTGTGTAGGAGCTGTGATAGAAGGACCAGGTGAAGGTGTATGCGTAGGAGTCTTACTTAAAGAAGGTCCCTCTCCAAAGAGCTTAAAAACCAAGTCTTCAATAGCAAATCTCATGGTAGATCCAACTTTCATTCCATGGTCCTTCTTAAAGTGATCAAACAGGGACACGCGCCTGACCATCAGATTACCCATGAAAAGGCGAACCTTCGACTAAAAAATCATCCGATTCCGACGTCGGACGCGCCATTACCGGCGATCGCAAGTTCCGGCCAGTCACTCGGAAAATTGCAGATTCCGGCCAATCCTGAACTCATTTCGGAAAACGGAACATACCGTGATGATCAGCATGAAATTTCGCATCTGTCTGTGAAAAATCATAATTTTCTGACACCGTTGGAAAATCGCCGCCGGTCAACGGCCGGCGCGTGGTGGTCACGCGCCGGTGACACTTCACCAGAATGTGGGGAATTTTGTTACGGACCCAATTCCATCATCGGTTTTTCCACATGAGGCCCAGACAGTGCTCAATCAGGGCCGAAAGACCTATGCTACTGCAGTTTCTGGCCGTCCGGGCCTATCTCAAGCTGAACGGAGTTCACGAAAGTCGTTTGCATCG
>NC_036239.1:22825402-22826366 GCF_002742605.1 Olea europaea var. sylvestris
GGGAGGCTACACTCGCTGATCCTTACAAGTATACACTTGTGGGGAAATTTCCACATCGCAAGCCAACCATGAGGAAGGTACGTGAGATTTTTTCTAAGTTTGGGTTCCATGGTTGTTTCGAGGTGGGACTGATTGACACAACACACATTCTTATACACCTTACACATGAGGAGGATTACAGCAGGCTTTTTCTTAAACCTTCATGGTATATTGATGGTTGTCCGATGAGAGTCCTTAAGTGGACATGTGACTTTACACCTGAGCAAGAGACTCCGATAGTTCCCGTATGGGTATCGTTCCCTCTGCTTCCAGTACATTTACGTGCGAAGGGGTTCCTTTTCGCCTTATCTGGGGCAATAGGAATGCCCTTGAGAATTGATGAGGCCACCACCGACTTGAGACGACCTAGTGAGGCAAGGGTGTGCATTGAGGTGAATTTGGAGCATAAGTTGCCCGACAGGGTTTGGATTGAGCGTGCTGGTAACCGTGGCTTCTGGCAGACAGTTATCTATGAGAAGCGGCCAATTTTTTGCTTCTCTTGTAAACACTTGGGCCATTCTTATGATCAGTGTACTTCGGGTACACCTCTTCCTCTCTTTGCAGTTGTTGTGCCTCCCCATGTTCAGCCCCGTATTATTGGAGTTGACAAGGTAAAGGCATGATGACTTTTGTGGAGCCAAGGAAGCAGTAGGTGTCAGTTTCAGTAGTGCCTTCTATGCTTTCCATTACTACTGCAATCATGACAGAGTCAGTATCTATATCGGCAGTTTCTCCCTCTACCCCATCACAGTTGATCCAAAGGTACCTCCATATTTTCAGTTAGTTGCTGAGCCTATTCCAAAGGCTCCTATTGAGGTGCCTGCTTCTCCTATTATTATTACTTCCATAGCTCCTATTCCCACAGCTACTACTGATGTACCCCCTGAGCCAACACATATGAGTTCTCCACCATTAAAGACACACA
>NC_036239.1:22826719-22830511 GCF_002742605.1 Olea europaea var. sylvestris
CCCTACAATCCACGCACATTCGCCATGTTCCATCCTTTTTTGGCACAAACAAAATCGGTACCGCATAAGAACTCATGCTTTTCCTCACGTATCCTTTGCTCATTAACTCCTCCACTTGCCTTTGAAGCTCCTTAGTCTCCTCAGGATTACTTCGATAAGCCGGTCGATTTGGAATGACAACTTCGGGTATAAAGTCAATTTGATGTTCAATGCCTCGAATAGGCGACAATCCACTTGGTGCATCCTCCGAAAATACATCGTCGAATTCCTGCAACAAAGATTTAGCCAAACTAAGGAGGGGTGGGTTAGTTTCCTCAACATTGAGGAGTGATTCCTTATAAACGAACAAGATCATCTCTTTTCTCTCAACTACCGCCCTCCTCAAATCACTCTCTTTTGCAAAGAAATTCGCTCGTGTTTTCTCTCTTTTCTCGGGGCACTCCCTTTCTTTTCTCTCTTGTGATTGCTCTCTCATTTTCTCTCTAATGGCTATCTCAACATTTTCTCTCTTTTTCTCCAACTCGCTATTTGCGCTCATTTTTTCTAACTCTTTTGCTCTCCTCTCTTCCTCACTTCTCAATTTTAATTGGTCCTTATAGACTTGCGCCGGTGTTAATGGTACAAGCGTAATGGTCCTTCCATCCTTAATAAAACTATATTGATTTTTTTACCCATCATGCATAGCCTTCCTATCGTATTGCCATGGTCAACCCAATAAAATATGTCCCGCTTGCATTGGCACCACATCACACACTAACTCATCCTTATAACTCCCAATTGATAAAATAATTAACACCCTTCGATTCACCCTCACCTCGCTACTCTCATTCAACCATTACAATTTATAAGGTCTCGAGTGTCTCAACAATGTTAAACCCAATTTTTCTACAAGAGATACGCTAGCTACATTAGTGCAACTACCACCATCAATTATAACACTATATACCGTATTGTTGACGTGGCATCAAGTGTGGAAAATGTTCTCCCGTTGAAACTCCAAGTCATCCGCTTTGACATGAGTAGTGAGAGCTCGCCTCGTGACTAGTAGATTCCCAACTGGCCCTTCAACTTTTTCTTCTTCACTAACACCCTCCAACGCCGGCATGTCATCAAAATCGCCATCACTATCGCTCACAATTTCTTCATTATCCCGCAACACCATCGCCCGTTTGTTTGGGCATTGAAAAGTAATATGCCCCGTTCCCAAACACCTAAAACATTTGATGTCCCGATTGCGCGACGGTTGTGCCTCCGATTTTGATATTGGTTTGCTAGCATTTTCATCCTTGCCCTTTTGCCAATCATTTTTACCTCTAGGTGCAGCCCCATTTTTGTTGTTGTCACTCCACTTCGATTTTCACGTTAGCCCCGTTCATCTTCGGCGCAAGAGCGCTCGATCAGATCCCATTCGCTCCCCTAGCTTTCGTCTCTCAGGTATCTGAAAACATATCTTGAGGACGCCCTAGAAATACTTTTTCTTGGATAAAGGAACAGATTACTCGAAAGAAAGGAAATCCATTAGTTATTCGTTTAGGAGTCGAAGTACCTAACGGTTGCCTAGACGTCCCCTTTCTCTTCAATTGCCTCTCGACCTTCATTGCCACATGTAACATGTCCTCGATTTCCATAGTGTTGCAACTCTACAATGTTTGCAATAGCTCGATTTAACCCATTCAAGAACCGTGCCATGGTAGCTTCCCGATCTTCCTCCACATTAGCTCGAATCATAAGAATTGTCATCGCCTTGTGATAATCCTCTACGCTTTTCGATCCTTAGTACAAACCTTGCAATTTTTGATGAATTTCCCTATAATAGTGACTCGGAACAAACCTCCTCATCATCAACACCTTTAATTCATCCCAAGTGCTAATTGGTGTTTCCCGACCCCTACGCCGTGATGTAAGTACTTGATCCCACCAAGATATCGCGTAATCTACAAATTCAAGCACCGCCAATTTTTCCTTTTTCTCCTCCGAATAATTATAGCATTCAAAAATCATCTCAACCTTCCTTTCCCACTCTAAATATGCTTCTGGATCGTTTCTCCCCTTAAATTGTGGAATAGTCATTTTAATACTCTCCAAATTTCCATCTACTTCATCTCCTAAGTTATTTCTACCCCGTCTTTCCATCCTATCGCCCCTATGCCTCGCTCGACCCATATCAATGTCATTTTCATCAAAATCATCATCATCAGTACAATACTCGTCCCGCCTTCCTCTCCTAGGTTCACGCCTACCCGGCCCCCTAGCATTAGACATCTCCACTTGTCCCCAACTAAGATTAGCAATTGTAGTACCCATTTGCGTCATCCATTCCCCTTGCCTATCCACCTTCTCCCTAACATCACTAAGTACCCTTTCAAAACTCCTTATCATGTCATCCGATACATTGTTGTCACTACCGTTTCGGCTTAAATTAGAACCTTCTCTTTCTGACATCATATCACACCATTTTTTTATGCCTCACAAAGATTTCACTCAGAAAACACTCAATATGGCTTTTTCCCTCTATTAAACTCACCACTCGGCATTTTACCACTCAAAGTCTCCCTCCAAGCACTTCAAAGAACCAAGTGAACTAAATCAATTATTTTACCGGGAATTCAAACAAACCTAATATTAATCGAAGACCACGAGACTCAAAGGACTTGAATAAGTGGAATAGATGAATGTTTTGGCAAGAATATGTGAATAAAATCAATAGAAGATTGAAAGAATCGAACCCAATTGAATATCTAAAAATCAAACACAATGTAGGAATTGTTCTTGGTAGAAAAATAAAATCAAACAATAATAATATCAAAATTTTTTTTCTCTTTTTTTTACTCCTTGATAAAAGAAGATGATTAAACTACCAATAACTCAACGAAACGACAAAAAGAAAAACAAGAACGAAAAAGAACTAAGAAAGAACAATTAAAATTGAAGAAGAAACTACAAAACCAAATTAACGACTCAAACAAATAAAGAAAATATATAACATTCAATTAATTTGTAGTCAAATCTCTGATACCAACTGATGCGAATCCCGTAGCAACGTTGACTACGAAACCCACAACGAGATTGATGAACCCAAGAAAGTCAAATTAATCCAAGAGTTTAGGATTAACCCAAAAGAAAGTCGAACCAAAACCCAATAAGAACGACGCTTGAAAGACCCCTTGATCATGTAATCCAAGAATTAAATCCGATTGTTTGAACGCCACAAGTTAACACTTGATAAGTTCGAAGTTGTTCAATGAAGAACGATGAAGAGAAGACAATACGCCTCACTTTAATTCAATATCAATAATGTCAAAAGTAAAATCAAACAATAATAATATCAAATTTTTTTCTCTTTTTTTTACTCCTTGATAAAAGAAGATGATTAAACTACCAACAACTCAACGAAACGACAAAAAGAAAAACAAGAACGAAAAAGAACTAAGAAAGAACAATTAAAATTGAAGAAGAAACTACAAAACCAAATTAACGACTCAAACAAATAAAGAAAAGATATAACATTCAATTAATTTGGAGTCAAATCTCTGATACCAACTGATGCGAATCCCGTAGCAACGTTGACTACGAAACCCACAACGAGATTGATGAACCCAAGAAAGTCAAATTAATCCAAGAGTTTAGGATTAACCCAAAAGAAAGTCGAACCAAAAAACCCAATAAGAACGACGCTTGAAAGACCCCTTGATCATGTAATCCAAGAATTAAATCCGATTGTTTGAACGCCACAAGTTAACACTTGATAAGTTCGAAGTTGTTCAATGAAGAACGATGAAGAGAAGACAATAC
>NC_036239.1:22831516-22833887 GCF_002742605.1 Olea europaea var. sylvestris
CAGATTAGCAACTGCGTTGCTATCCATCTCGTTCCACTTACTATCGTCAATGATTTCCACAGGCCTTTGTCCAATTGCCGCCAAGCAGTTATCTTTTCTCAAAACTGCTTTTATTCTCATTTTCCATAATGAGAAATTGTTTCCGTTGAACTTTTCAATCTCATATTTTGTCGCCATTTTTCACCAATACTATGATTGAACAACGACCCTTTACAGAACTTGGCTCTGATACCACTGTTGAGGAGAAAACGCGTGGGTCAAGTTTGACTGATAAATAATGGAATTGAAAAAACACGGCTAAAAATGGACACAGGTATTTACGTCGTTCACCCAATTTAAGCTATGTCCACGGGCAAGTATAGGAGAATTTCACTAAAGTAGAAGAATTACAACATACTCTCTAAATACAAGAAGATAACAACAATCAATCTCTCTTGTAATTAGGAGAAAACAAGTAGGAAAAAATAATAAATTTTCTCTTTTCTCTTCTCTCTTCCTTACAATTTTCTCTCTTAATTTTTCCTCTCCATATGGCACACAATTTTCTCTCAAACTCTTGCCCATATTTATAGAGATTTTTAACCTCCATAATTGCTTGGAAGAGTCAAAGTTCTACTACCTTCATTTGCTACAATTCTCTACACATTTGGCTTGTCAAGTAAATGGAGAAAGAAAACTTGAATTTCTCAACCTCCTTTGTATTCATGGATGGAGTCTTTCTTAATAATTAAGAAATCAACAACCTTATCCATTTGGTCAAAAAAATGTGGATATCATTAGTTCGAAACTCCAATTTTGCCACCACCACCACTTGCATGCATGTATGTATTTTTCTTACTTGTTAAGTAATGTTTTATGGTTAAAAAATGTGACTTTATTTTCAACAGTGCAGTCCTATTCACAAACTCGATGGTGTTCGAATATGGAGTCTCGTAGGATGTTTTACCATGAAATTTTGTTTCTCATGTGTAATTTTAAGATGCCAAATTTTTTATGGTGGAACAGTAAATAAAAATTGTTTGTTTTTACTAAAATTGTCACTTTAAAATTGAAACAAGCCATCGTTTTAGTAATAGGAAAGTCAAGTCGGAACAAGAAATTTAAACTCACTTGATCGTCGATAAGATGAGTTGTATAAAGCAAGAAAATCCCATCGATTGACAAACAAAACTCCTAATAAAAGGCCAATTCATTTAGTAGGAAATCAAGATGATGAAAGATCTTCGATTCTAAAACCTAAGAACAAGTCCAACAAAGCGTTTTTTCCTACCAAATTCTATCTATCCATGTCTGCATCTTCCCCTTCATTCCTTATTGGTAAACTCACATTTATTCTGTTTAATAGTCATATGAGTTATCCATTTTTTTATATTGCCTACTTTAGCATTATGATTGAGATTAGAACTCGTAGAGAAGAAAATAGATTTATGGATGGAATCAAATATGAATAATTTATTAGCATTTGGTGCTTAAACTTCAAAATTCATAGCAACTTAGCATCAAATATAGTTGAAATTTATCGTCCTCGTTTAGTGCTCTCCGTAAATTTTTGATACCATAATATATTTACTCTTATTAGAAAATAGAAAAATGCCAATATTATAAACTACAGGTAACTGTTCGCGAAATATTTCTTTCGATTTAAATTACCGCGAGTCGTGACAAGTAATAAAATGGACTTTAAAAGTCCGAGTATTGTCCCACAGAGAAAGAGTAGTTCAATTTTACTTATTTTAGCCTTAACCGAAACTAATTGAGTTGAAATGAATTTTGGACTCAAAAACCCTAATTTTGGGAGAAATCCCCAAATTGAAAAACCCTAATTTCAAATCTAACCCTAAATTGCTTAAATTCACTTAACTAATGACTCAATTACGAAATGTTATGAAAAATTAAATGAAATGTATTGTCAATTTATGAAAGTCTATGTAAAACGAACGCACTAGGATCACGAATCCCCAAATAATTATTGATTAAACCCTAATTTCACAATTTTGATAATTCAATAAGAATTTGATAAATCAATGCTCCTAAATCTATTCAATACTCTCTCTCGAGATGTATTAAACCTATTCTCATAAATCATCAGCCTATATCTCTATGACGGATGCAATTTTACAAGAACGCATATAATCTTTTTGTGAGCAATTAAAGATTTACATAGGGCATAGGGGTATATTTCTATCCCCTATCGGACCCTATGATGAATTATATATGTCGAGTCTAATCTAATTTTCTCAAATTCAGAATTAAACCACCAAATTCACACAAATCAAGTGCACATTAATTGTGGAAATAAATAAACCAATATAATCCATTCAAATATCCATCAAACTAATAATTCAAAATCATGAAATAGCAAGTTTAATAA
>NC_036239.1:22839628-22853289 GCF_002742605.1 Olea europaea var. sylvestris
TGGTAATTTTGATTGCTTTATTTCAAATAATTATTTCAATGACAATATTTATTATAAATTTTATTGATCTATAAATTTAAATTAGTAAAAGTATTTTGATCCCAGTCAAAATTCCGATAGTTCTCGCAATACAAAGGTCCAACACGCAACATAGGTCACAAACCAATCATAAATGTTGAGCATCAACTTTGAGAACTATGTTATATCTCCCCTTGACAAGGAGATATGAGGAAACCATGTTGACAAGAGTCCCCTTATCATTTTGCCTTGAAGGGAGGTAAAAATGTAATGTCCCGAGAGTCGAGGGTCATCCAATCCAATTAAAGTAGTGAGAGCCTTGGCCATGTCCAAATTTTATTCTCGTGCAATCTCGAGGGAGGAAAAAAAACTGATAATTCTTAAATTACTTTAGAAAATTAACAAACATAATAAAGTGATCACATTATATAGAGATAATTCAGATACAACTGATACATTATTCAAATTTCCGACATTGCGCTCCTACATACAAAGAATTAGATAACAAACATCGAACCAGGAAACCTCTCTACTATCCACCATTAAGATTTCTCATAACACAATATATGTAAGCTCAAAAACCTCGTACCAGAGGATTATATATTTCTATAATTCTGGTAATATGATTATTTGATTTCCAGCCAAATCGGATATCCCATTAAACTCGTCCAACCTCTATGGCTGTGATGGTATAGGTGAGGATGGTGGCTTGTAATCTGGGTACTGCAATCAAGAAAGTAAATATATTAATAACTATAAGTTCATTAGGGAATGTTTGGCACGTAGTCCTAATCAATACTATAATGGATAAGATTTAATTTCTCTTTCATTGTTAATACTTTCTAATCCACCTTATCACTCGTGCATCAAAAGTTACTAATGTAGTCTGAAAGCATCGTAAGAATGTCATAAACATGCATGTTGCACCAACTCACATTAGGATATGGTGAAAGTGGCCTTGAAATTTCAGGAAGGGATTTTTCTTCTACTTCTGCTTTGGCAACTGAATTGATTTGTGGAGTGGGCTCGGGAGCTGATTCGACTTCAGGTGGAGCATTGTTTACCTCGGGGATAGACTCGGATTTCTGAACAGTTGTATCAGCTGGAGCAGGATTTGCCTCTACAGGGGCGGGCAGAGCCTTGCTACTCACAGTCGATGGCAGAATGGCCTTACCAATTTGCTGAATTTCCCAGTCGTGGAGTAAATAAACGGTCAAGTGAATACCAAAAGCACAGAATTTAACGATCAAAAGTGTCCATTTACCTGTATATCACCCACAAGCTCTTTAGGGGCAACTTTTGTGTTTAAGAGCTCTTCAACTTGTTGCAGAGTTTGTTTCCTATCCTGCAAGGAGAATTTGTGGAACTTTGTGTTGGAAAATAAAGGGTTGGAGAAGAAACAACAACAAATTATAGAAACAAAATGAATAGAAATCACAAAATACGTTAAGAACGAATTTGAGGCTTGAACACGGGATCGTTGTCCTCAAACTATATTTGCCCCCTCTCGAAATTGAATGAAATGTTTAAGGGTTTTGGCAAACGGTTTGTAGGATTATATCAAGTCTTGTAAAGGATTTAACACCAAAACACAAGTGCAACCTCCAAAACTTTAAGAACACAAAGGAAGATCTTGAATATGAATGTAAATCAATAGTTTGATTCAATATGGAATGATATATGGATCTCAAGATATTTTCAATGATTCTAATGATATTTGTATTGATCATTCATCACCTATTTATAGGTCTCAATTAATGCATCACGAAATGGTGTCAAAACAAGATGAAAAGTAGCAACTTTTAATCCAAAATGGCTCCCAAATTTTAAATTGAAAAATCAGCCAACGGCTATTTTTTCACACTATGCGTACGCATAGTATAAACTGTGCGTACGTATAGTAGAAGCAAAATTTAATTCTAATTTTGTCAAAACACATCTTGCGTACGCACAAAATTAAGTCTATACGCACAGGTAAAAAATCAAAATTTGCATTTTTCAATTTCTTTTTATTCTACAATTGAGCCCAACAATAAGCCCATTATCATGTCATTGATTTTGAACAAATATTCAACACTTTGCATAAGACGATACTGGTTATATGAACTGAAATAACAAAAAACAAGACAACAAATTGAGATACAAAGGAGCGAACTTTGAATTCTCAACTTTCAAAATATGAGAATTGGAAACATAACAAACCTCTGCGAACAGGAATTTCTTACTAACTAACTGGATGAGAGCAGCAGAACCTAAAAGTTGGAGAATTGTTTCCACCTGAAAAATAAAAAATAAAAAAAAGTATTAGGTAATCCTTTGATTTTTAGTAAAAATAAAATCGCGCAAGATTCATAACCTCTGTGAAGGCCAATAATCCGAGACCGGCAGCAGCAGCAACACCAAGGGTCAAAGACGTAGCATCAGAAGTCTCCTGCAAATCCATCCAACAGCACTTCAAATAAATGTCTCGGAAAACATAATGAAAAATGTAATTCCAACTGCTAAGAACATCTACAGCTGATATTGGAGGAAATAGCAGCAGAAATAAGATAGAGAAACATAAAACATATGTAGAAATTTCTTCATAATTTGCAGAATAAGACCCAGAGTTGACTGGAGATTGAAACGTGTTGCACACTCGATAAGTTTGAAATACAAGTTAAGGAACTTACCCCCAAAGCATCACCGATCGCATCTGCAAAACCGCTTATGTCTAGGCTCAACGTATTCTTTGGAAGTATCCAAGGAAGGCCGCTATTCTGCGCACAATTGCACATAACTCGTAACCAGCAAAACTCTAATCACATGTAAGTGCTGTTTCAGAAGGCAAAAGTAGAATATATAAGGCAAGAAAGTAACCATCCATCCTCGGGGTCCTTCTGCACCATCTTTAATAGCATAAGCAGCTTTGAAGCCATTGGCTGTTACCAGCTCCGCAACAAGCTCGGAGTTGCCATCAAATCTGGTATCATTACAATTCATATGATAAGATTCGACGTAATTCGTAAATATTACAAACGAGATCTGTTGGGTTTTTTGATACCCAATAATCCGGACGATGATTTAAAATAGTTGTCGGATTATTTATCGACACCATGAACTTGGCTCAACTCGGAGACGAACTACACTTTTGGATGGCTCGAATTTGGATTGGATGATTATTTGGTTAGTTAGACCATTTAGTGATTAATATAGAGTTGAAAATTGACCCATTAGTTTAAGTTATATGGCAACCCACTTAGAGATCTCTTGGCCCATATTTGATGACCTAAAATAACTTATATATATGTATTTATCTCCCAGTCTTTTTTTGTGTGTGTTGTAGCAATGGAGTGGAGAGTTGAGAGAAGAGAAGCAACTAAGAGAGAAGGAAGCCATGTGAGGTAAATCGGTGTTCGTTTGATTGTTTTTTGAGCCCAGAATCAAAATTTATCGAGAGATTTTTGCTATAAGATCTTTGTCTTGCTAAGAGAGAATCCTAGGCAAAGATTATAGATTAACAATAAGGGAATAACAATATTAATGTAGGGAAAATACCTCCCAATGATAGCCCAAAGATCAAACAAAGTTGACAATGTGAAATATTTCCAAACACTTCAAGAACAAGAAAATGAGGAAGAAATGATTTCAATGGAATATATGAAGATCAATGTATTTGGATTACTTGAATGAGCCTCAAGTTAATCCCCAAGAAAGAAAATAACTTTGAATTTATACCAAAGATGAACAACCTTCAACTTGTAAAATTCTCACCAAGTTTTCTCTCTTCTTTCTCTCTAATTTTCGAGCCTAGGTCTTGAGTTATATGGAAAGAGGCAGAAACCGGGTATAAATACATCTATCGGGGCGCCTAGGCGCCACTCGTTCCTGTCTGGAAATAACACTCGGGGCGCCCAGCAGAACCAGCCCCCTTCCTCTCTTCCTCCAGCTTCTCTTCTTCTCACAATTCTCCACCTCGTACATCATTTGATAGACCTCAAATTTTGGACGAACACAAGAAGAAGTAGCAAGCACCAACTCGGCTGCATCATTCAAACCATGATTGCCTACGTACCCAAAACTCGGGATCAAGCCTCCGTAGTTCACCTCCACCTTCATATACTCTCCACCTCATTCCAACCTTGCCCCGAAGGGTCATGCCCTCTCAGGCATATCAACACGGACTAATGTGAAACAAGTCCAAGCAATGTTGAAACTTGCTACCCGTCACCACTTTGGTTAACATGTCAGCTGGGTTCTCATTTGTGTGTACCTTCGAGAGTGAAATATCACCTTCCTCTATAACATCACGCACAAAATGATACCTGACGTCAATAAGCTTGGTTCGAGCATGATGAACCTGATTCTTAGCCAAGTGAATCGCACTCTGGCTATCACACCACAAGTCCACACAATCCTGCTCAATCCCCAAATCATCTAAAAGACCCCACTGTGAAGCACCGACACGCTTCCGGCATCGGCGTGTCGGTGTCGTCCGACACGTATCGGACACGGGTACGTCGGAGACACGTCGCCGACACGTGTCGGGTTCCTTGCGGTGTGTCGAACTGGAAGGAAATGGTGAAGAAGTGAAGAAAGAAGGAAGAAAACGGTACCTGTGTTGGCTACACTGCTGCTCCGGTAACGGCAAGGAAGAAAGAAGAAAGAAGAAAGAAGAAAGAAGAAAGGAAGAAGAAGAAGAAGAGAAAGAGAGAAGTGACGAGAGAGAAGACAATACCTGTCTGTGTTGGAGTAATTTTCAAAGCAGGCTGCTGGTTCAGTGGACCCAACATATTAAATGCACTTTGTAGTATATTAGTCATATTAATGCATTGTACACATTTTTTTGCAGTATGCATTACTTTTTTTCAACTTTAAACAACATTCAAGATTTTATGTTAATTAATTTTTTACTATTTTACCCTTCATATATGAATTTAATATCATATTTTATTTATATTTATTATTTAATTATTTATATACAAGATGCAGTAAGTATAAAAAAAAATTATTATTATTTTTAATTATTAAAATAAATTAAAATTAATATTTTAATCAACATGTCGAAGACGTATCGTGTCGGAACATTTTGGAAAAATAGCGTGTCGACGTGTCGGACACGTATCGTGTCGGACACTCGTGTCCGTGTCGGTGCTTCTTAGAGACCCCATAACCACAATGCTTCCTTCACTCCCTCTGCCATGGCCATATACTCGACCTCTGTAGTAGAAAGAGCAACTGTAGCCTGTAACATCGATCGCCAACTAACTAGGGCACCATGTATGCAGAACACATATCCAGCAGTAGATCGTCGTCTATCTAGATCACCTGCATAATCCGAGTCCACAAACCCACTTATATGACATGCATCTCCACCAAAACATAAACCCGTATCCGCGGTACCTTTTAAGTACCTCAGGATCCACTTCACAGCTTTCCAGTGTGCCTTCCCCGGATTCGCCATGAATCTACTGACCACACTAACCGCCCATGAAATATCTGGGCGTGTACACACCATGGCATACATCAAACTGCCAACTGCACTAGCATAAGGCATACGATCCATGCGTACCTTTTCTTCCGCTGTAGTAGGAGACTATTTACTAGAGAGCCTGAAATGTGGAGCCAATGGAGTCACCACCGACTTTGCACCTTGCAACCCGAACCTAGCAATAACCCGCTCAATGTAGCCTTTCTGACTCAAGAACATTCGCCGGTTCGTCCTCTCTCTTCTAATCTCCATACCCAGTATTTTCCTAGCAGCCCCCATATCCTTCATCTCAAACTCTTTACCAAGTTGAGATTTCAACTTATCTATCTCCACCTTGCTTTTCGAGGCGATAAGCATGTCATCCACATACAATAGAAGATAGATATAGTTACCTCCCCGAAGTTTTCGAATATAAACACAACAGTCATACTCACTTCTGGAGAAACCATGCTTTAGCATGAAGGAGTCAAATCGCTTGTACCACTGCCGAGGAGATTGCTTCAATCCATATAGTGACTTTCTCAAGCGACATACCTGACGTTCCTTATCCTCAACCTTGTAGCCCTCAGGTTGATGCATATAGATCTCCTCGTCCAAGTCCCCGTGCAAGAAGGCGGTTTTGACATCGAATTGTTCCAGCTCAAGATCATGATGAGCAACAATACTCAATAGCACCCGAATGGAAGTGTGCTTGACCACAGGAGAAAATATCTCATTGTAGTCAACTCCCTCTCTTTGTGCAAACCCCTTTGCCACTAACCTCGCTTTGAATCTTGTACCACCGAGCCTGGTAGGATCCTCCTTCTTTTTATACAACCATTTGCAACCAATAGCTTTCTTACCTATGGGCAACGGGACAACCTCCCATGTTTGGTTCTTGTAAAGTGATTCCATCTCTTCTTCCATAGCCGCCAACCAACTCTCGCTATTGTTGTTTAAAATAGCTTCCTTGAAAGTGGTAGGCTCATCATCCTCCACCGAGAGTGCATACTCAACCGAATTTGCCTGTCCATAGTGCCTCAAAGGCTCGTCTGACCCTAACTTTAGAACTTGCTTGTAAGTACGGCGTGGCCTAGAGGTAGCTAAGTTATCTGCAAGCTGCGGTTGTTGCTGTGCCTGTGCATTCTCTTGCTGAACCGCCTCTTGTTCAGTTGCATCATCACTCTCATCTTGAGTGTCTGTTTGATGCTCCTCTTGAACATGCCTAGAATCTGGTTAATCTCTAGGTTCTATGTCAACAACTTGAGACATTGTAGTCTCAACATTATCACCACCGGGCACTATAGCTTTCAACGAAGCTACCATGGAGTTCTCATCAAAAATAACATCTCTACTGATTATGAACTTAGAATCCTCTACACACCAAAGGCGATAGCCTTTAACACCTGCCGCATACCCCAAAAATATAGCCTTCTTGGCCCTCGCATCAAGCTTTCTCTCGTTGACATGATAGTAGGCTGTGCATCCGAATGTTCTGAGTTTCTCATAATCTGCATGTTCTCCTGTCAATACCCTGTAAGGTATATCTCCATCTAACCTTGAATGTGGGGATCGGTTCACAATGTAGCAAGCATTTGCAACCGACTCTGCCCACCATTCTCTGCCCAAACCAGCATAGGATCGCATACACATCAATTTCTCTCGAAATGTGCGATTCAGTCTTTCCGCGACCCCATTCTGTTGCGATGTATTTCTTACTGTCCAGTGTCTCACAATGCCTTCCTTACCACAGAACTCCTTGAAAGCACCATCTGTATACTCAGTACCGTTATCAGATCTCAGTGTCTTCAATTTCTTTCCTGTTCTGTTTTCAACCATTGTTTTCCACTTCTTGAAAGTGTCGAATACCTCATTCTTATTCTTCAAAAAATAAATCAAAACATATCTGGAATAATCATCAACAAATATAACAAAATAACTGGAACCGCCTTTGGAAGTGACAGAAGCCGGACCCCATACATCCGTGTGCACATAGTCAAGAATGCCTCTGCTTCTATGTTTGCTTGGCTGGAACTGAACTCAGTCTGCTTTACCGTACACGCAATGCTCGCAAAAGTCCATGCAAGGCTTCTTCAGGTTCTTTAGCAAACCTTTCTTGACTAGCAAATCTAGCCCTTTTTTAGACATATGCCCAAGCCTCCTATGCCATAGCCGAGTGCACTCACATGGTTCTCCACCACTTCCACTTGTTCCAACTGCTACATCTTCAGTAACTGTAGTACCCTGAAGAGCATAGAGATTGCCTTCACGAATACCCTTCATCACAATCAAAGAACCACAAACAACCTTCTTTACTTCATTCCATGTTACAATCTTGCAACCACCGGAGTCTAAGGCACCAACAGAGATAAGGTTCTTTCGCAAATCAGGAACATGTCTAACATCTATCAATGTTCTAACCACTCCATCATGCATCTTGATTCTAATTGAACCAAGCCCCACCGTTTTACATGAATGGTTATTTCCCATCAACACGGTTCCACCATCAGTGCTTCTATAGGTAGTAAATCACTTCCTATTTGGACACATATGGTAAGAGCATCCAGAGTCAAGAATCCACTTACCGGAGGTCTCTTCATCACAAGAGATGGTGTAGCACTCATCGCTTCCCCCTCCTTCCGAGGCATAACTTACCTCTTGCTTGACTTGCACCTTCCCACTGTTGTTGTTCTTATTGTTCTTCTTCCAACCCTTTTTGTTTGGACAATTCGCCTTGAAATGCCCAAGCTCGCCACATTTGAAACAAGACCTTTCCGCAAGAGGTCTAGAACTCGATCTAGATTTTTCTCCCTTGCCCTTTGGTCGCACATTGCTTCTACCCCTTACAAACAATCCTTGAGCTTGCTCCTTGTTACCAATGGTAGACATGCCACTAGTTGCAATCTTTCGAAAATCATCCGCTAGAAGTAACGTTCTAGTGTCCTCATCACCCACAAGCATCAATGTTTGTACTAGGTTCTCGTAAGACTTTGGCAATGAAAGAAGTAGTAGAAGTGCTTGATCCTCATCATCTACATCCACATCAATGTCCTTCAAGTCCGATATGATCCTATCAAACTTGTTGACGTACTCCCGGATTGGTGTGCCTTCATCCATCTTGCAAGTATACAATTTGGACTTCAAATAGATCCGATTTGTTAAAATCTTCGTCATGAAGTTCGCCTCCAACTTTGTCCACACCTCCGCCGTCGTTACCTCACTATCAACCAAGAAAGCACATCTCTTTCAAGGCAAAGAATGATAGACGCTCGTGCCTTAAGATCTAGCTCTTCCCAATCCTCGTCCGACATATCAACGTGCTTCTTCTTCTTTCCCACCAATGCCTTGTGCAACTTTTGAGAAATCAACAAATTTTTCATTTGCATTCTCCAATATGAAAAATCTTTCTTCCCATTGAATTTTTATATCTCATACTTCCCAATTTTCACCATTCCTCTAGTAGACATGACTTATCCACTTGTTTATCGAAAATAAATCATCAAAGTTCACTTGGGAATTTTCACAAACACCTTGTGCACAACAAAGTTCAAGCAACTCACCACAAAATCGAAGTTTAACCACCTTGATTTAGGATGTAGCTCTGATACCAAATTGTAGGGAAAATACCGCCCAATGATAGCCCAAAGATCAAACAAAGTTGACAATGTAAAATATTTCCAAACACTTCAAGAACAAGAAAATGAGGAAGAAATGATTTCAATGGAATATATGAAGATCAATGTATTTGGATTACTTGAACAAGCCCCAAGTTAATCCCCAAGAAAGAAAATAACTTTGAATTTATACCCAAAATGAACAACCTTCAACTTGTATAATTCTCACCAAGTTTTCTCTATTCTTTCTCTCTAATTTTCAAGCCTAGGTCTTGAGTTATATGGAAAGAGGCAGAAACCGGGTATAAATACATCTATCGGGACGCCTAGGCGCCATGTTTCTGTCTGGAAATAACACTCGGGGCGCCTAGGCGCCATGTTTCTGCCGGGGAGGCAGAAATTGGGCGCCTGGGCGCCCAGCAGAACCAGCCCCCTTCCTCTCTTCCTCCAGCTTCTCTTCTTCTCACAATTAACTAATACAATTCCAGTGAATCCATTAACCAGATATGGTTCTAGAAATCATGCTCTACACCAACTCGGTAATTAAACCTCACTGTTCTGTAGCCATAAAAATCTAATGCTTACAGAACAGAATAATGCATATTAAGATTTTAATGAAATACCGCCGAATGCAACTCCATAATTCACGGACTAGTTTTACTGACGACGAAAATCAGTTACAGCACAAACGGGACACCTTAAAACATATGGTACACTGGGAATATTCATAACATGGCATTATGTGCGTAGCATGTTTCGTAAGGTGAATTAGACCATAATCTTCTATAAGAGATCAAGATTAACTCAAGAAAAAGCGAATAACTCCATGAATAATAAATAAAGAGTTTTGCTAAATGTACAAATAGTTTGACAATCCAGGCAGGCAGTTTGGCCATTGATTCGAATCAATGACCAGGATGTTTACACCTCGTGGATTGTCAAACTAGTCATACAAACTCATTGTACAAGTAGTTTAACTCAAACAAAATACAGAGAGTAGGTTCAAAATCTTACTTGTCCAGAATGAACAGTATGGTATTTTCTGGTTCTTTAAATTTTAAAGCCAGCTTGTTCAAAAACCCAGGCTTATCTTCACCTTTGTATACAACCGCCACCGGCTTCTTCCTCAAGCCCCGAACATCCGGGCTCCCGACTTGCCTCAACTCCCCTGGTGCTCTTATATCAAGCAACTGAGCATTGGAGTCATCAGCCAGTTTTGTATAAGCAGTCTTAGCACTCTCCAATCCCCATGGCTTAGGCTTGCTCAACAACTGAGCCACCACCAACGGCACCGCCAAAATGACCGCACCACCACCAACAATTAAAGGATTGTCCACAACAAAATTGATCACACTATCAAATACTCCACTGGGATCAAAGTCAGTGGTGGAAGAACTAGTCACTGATCGCTGTAAAGCTTCATCATATGTTATTGCTTTTGCTAACCCGAAATCGAGAACCGTAGATAAAAGGACTAATCCCCCTTGAAGATTTCTTGATAAAGAAATGGCAAGATTTTGGTTCTTCAACGATGGAATTGAGGCAAGTGATGAATTTTTTCTTGGTTTATTTCTTTCAGCAAGAACAGAGAGTGGGGTTAATCCAACTGGATGAAGGGCCTCCATTGCATAATTTAGTGGCTCCTCGAGCACTAAACCAGTTGAAGTATTTTTTTTTCCTTTTTTATGCTTTTGGGATGAATGGTTGAAAATTGGATGGTGTGGTAGGGGAGGTGCTGGCGTGGAAGAGGGAATAAGATTGCACCAGTTATTGAATTACACGTGTCAAATAAGGATGGAGAGGAAGATCGAACTTATTTGTGCTTTCTTGATTGTGTGGCTCGAAAAAATCTTAGGAAGTTTGTAGAAAAGCATTCGATGTAGATCATATAGTACCAGTCTTAACATTACACAGTACATTAGTACTGGTAAGTTGAATTTTTCGTGATTTTTGATGTCCTTGTTTGATTATCTTGTTTGTTAGAGATTGGTTGCTCTTTAATCAATGTCTTGTTGGGCTCGACTGATTTGTCGTTCCAAATATATCCTTAACTGATTTTGCGTCACAGCACGGGAGAAATCTAATCAAAGTCTTAGCCTTTATTTGATACCCACTTTTCACAAAATATATTTTTTTCTCTTTATTTTTCAGTCACACATTTATCAATAAAATTATATTATACACAAAATTAAAACTTTTTCTTATTTCTTAACCACACATTTTTCATCAATTAACTATTTCAAAATGTATTCTTACTAAAAAATAGTAAGCTGTTGCAAATACGGTACGCTGTTGCAAATACGGTACGCTGTTGCAAATACGATAAGTTGCAAATACGGTACGCTGTTACAAATACGATAAGCTATTGCAAATACGACAAGCTGTAAGTACTGTAATTTGCATATAAATTGTGCGTAAATACGGTATGCGTAATCCAATATCTAAACTGTATATACGACGTGTGTTAATCAATTATTCATTCCCAACCATTCCATCCGATAATTTTAGTCCAACAGAAAACACAGGAGCACATGGGAGAGCACCAGGAATTGGAGGAGCCGAGTGGATCATTGTCGAATGGGCTATTGCCAGGAAGTCGAAGGCCAAGGAGAGATCTGCGAGCTCATTGCCTGCATTCAGCCCAACCAACCATCTGAGAAGCGATGGAATGCAGTTGCGATTATGTGCAGCAGTTCAACATGAAGTGTTTTCCCTGCCAAGTCACTAGAAAGAGCTCATGTGAATTAATTCCAAAATGTTATGATGTAATTTTGTTTAATCGGCGCTTTTTGCTTGTTTGGCAATAGTGGCAATTAAATTATGGTAACTGTGTGTATGATTGTTTCAGTTTATTTATGTTGTGCTCATGAAATGAAAAGGAGAAATTAGCACAATGAGAAATACTTTTGGAATCAAGGATGTGGAGTGAGATGTCAAACACAAATCAATTGCAAAACATAAAATGTCGTGTCTAACAATGTTATGTCATATATGTTCTGTTGAACTAGAATTCAATGCTTGAAGACAAAAATCTATAGAGGTAAGCCTTTGATGTTTTGATTGGATACTGAATTCTAAATTTAAGAAGTATTGAATGTTTTTTGATGGATTAATACTATTTTTGCAACTCGAGTTGTGAACACTTGAGTGGCCTTTTCAGAGAAAGGGGAACGCTGCTATTTTTGGTTAAATAGAGAAGGTATGTGATATTTGTTCACGTGAACTCTGAGGTGTCTCCCAGTATAATTAGTTGGAATTGTTTCTTGCATATTTGAACATCTTAACTAAAGTCTCGCCTAGGTTTTCCATACTAATTTGCATATTAGTCCTCATGTTAAACTTCTTTCTATATGCCTTTGATCCATTTATTTACAAGTTTGTACATTTGGGCCAGTGCCCTTGAAGACTAATCTACTTGATGGAGACGTTGATTTGACTGCCTTTTGTCATAATCAAAAACTTGAAAGATGCATGGGCCAATTAGGTTCTAGATATGTTACAGAATGAAAAACAGAACAACAATGCTGAATTTCACATGAAGGAGGTTCAATGTATTCAAGCAGAAGTATATTCTTTTACATATCTGAATTATTTTCTTTCTCCTTTATTTCTTAATTTTTTGATAGGGTGTGAGTACATAGGTTCCCTTGGCCTCCCAAATAGAATTTTTGTGCTTCAATTGACAATTTTTTTTAACGGCACGGATTGGTTGTTTTTAGTTGCTTTCTATATATTAGTATATCTACCTGCAAAGTCTTTGGCTTTGCAATGGGCGATGTCCCCATGACGTCCACTTATGAGTAGAGGTGTGGTAAAACCAATTGGATACAATCAATTTCTAGCTCACGTCCTATTTCATAGGATCGGAGTTCTTATTATGGAATCCTAAAATATTGTATATCGTGGATTATCCTTTACATCAAATCTGACTCTCAAACCTTAGCTCTATTACCCTTTATTGTCTATTAGAAATATTTTGTCTCTATCTGAGTACCAAGATTTTTACTCTTGAAATTATAATCACTATCTTCCACACGGAGATTTTTCCCTTTATCTAGATGTGCTACCTATGTGGACTAAAGCGTAATTTACGTTGTTTTATGCAGTTAGACCACAGTTTGCTAAACATTTCAAGATTCGAGATAAGTTGCTAAAAGAAGCTTAGCTTACACTGTTTGGCTGGTGCATTGGCTTGATCGAATGAATGGAGGACCGACTGGCCCAGATTTTCACGAGCGTTGGCGCCAATCCATAAACATGGAAACGAAACAAAGTTCGTTCCCTTTCGTCAAGTAGGTAATTGCAATTATCCTTAGTGCGTGATAGTACGTTTACTGTATCATTGAGCGACTTTTCTGTCGAGGCTTGTTACCTATTCGGTTGATTTCCAGCCTTCAATCTCAGGCTAGTGTTGTCCCGTATCTTATTGCTAACGGGGTAGATGTCTAGTCTGGTGAGATCCTAAAAGGTCATGAGGTCTTTCACATTGTCAAAGATTTTTTTTTTCCTTTTGTATTACACAGGCCGTGTTGTGTGAAACAAGGTTGTGATGAGGAGATATATATATATATATATATATA
>NC_036239.1:22855647-22890370 GCF_002742605.1 Olea europaea var. sylvestris
GAAGTGTGTCAATCTCGATTATCGATCATATCTTTCACTCCACTATTAAGTCAATATAAGTCGAAAACTTCTTTTGGACTTATGAGTACACCTTGGCCAAGAATTTCATTATCGACTTAATTGAATGAAACACAGATCATAATCTCCTACTATCTAAAAGTGACGAATCCTTTATTGATCAATCACAACCTTCATACGATTCTTAAAGTACCCGAACAATGTCGTATTAGCGGCCCTTTGCAGAGCAACATCCAACACCGTCAAAGTATGACTATCCTCATATAAGGTACCATGACGACCTCAAGTCAAATGACCAATTCCACTACCGAACGTTAGAGATTAACCACCGACACTCAGATAGTTATCCATGTGGAATCTCTCAGCGGGTCTCCAATGTTTTGTTCTATAACAAAACATACACGTTGTAAAGCCCTGAAAAATTTTATAAAATAGAATTAATTGTTTTAAATTCTCATTTCTTTGAGTCAAATAATTAGATTTAATGGAGCAAGTTTTAGTATACCAATATTAGACTATTTTTGTAACTTGTAATTAATTAGAAATTTTTAACCAAAAACAAAGGTTAATCGAAATAGTTAGACCCAAAATATAAAGTTCAAAGAATGTCCTTTATTATAAAATTAACTAAGTTGACCTTTTTGGAATTCATTAGTTGTCAAACACGTGTGCCTTTGTAAAATTGAATGATTGAGTAACTTTAGGCCATTTTTACAGCATTTGAGTGTCCATATACTGTGATAGAAGAATTTTAGGTGGCTCACGTGGATATCTACATGGAATGATTATTCTATACCTTAAATAAGAACATTAAGTTGGAATTAATAGAGGGATGATATTTTTTACCGGACGGAATACACTTATAGACACGGCAATAGAGATAAGGCTTTGGGAACGTGAAGTAATTGCTTTTCTTCCAACAATTCTTCTTATCCATCGAGGTAGGATTTCGAGGTGCAAGTGGTTCGTCCCGTTTAATCTTATTATTTCTTGTTGATAAATATTATGCTAATGAACTTTACACGTTATGATATGATATATGATAATGACAACCCGGTATAAATGATATGATATGATATGAGCTCTTACCGGAGTCTAAAGATATGATATGACGATATGATTATTTTGACGCATGAATTGATATTTTTATTTGGGACTGCACGATACTCGTGTCCTATTGAGTATTCCCACATACTCACCCATTTTCCCTACTCTTCACAGGTTAGAATAGGTCGTTAGTTGGCGAGCGATATGGTGCGGTCATTGTGCCAAGGTTTATGAAACTCAATAAATAAATTCCGGTGTAATGTGACTGAACATTTTATTTCCAGCAATAATCTTAGTGGTGTTTATTTACGAACCACTTTCATTTTTAATGAATTAGACAATTTATTTGATTTGATCTATAGTACATATTATCGTGAACCAATTTCTTGTACACTTAGGCTACTATATAAATTACAATCTGTTTTAATTTTGATTTCTCATATTCAATTAGTACCCTGCATGTGATTTAACTATTGGTTGAATTCGATAAAATTAAGTAGCTAATTAAAATTATCCACTAATTAGAGGAAACATAGTGCTAGGGACCATTGTATCAATTATGTCAGAGAAATTGAAAAAAAATCTTCATTTGCCTGCCACTTACGCCAAATCCGTAAAATTATTTTCTTTGCCAATTATGATCCCAATGTTTAAATTATAAATTAGTTACGGGTATTATGCTTCATTGGACTAAGTCACCGAAATTGCATATTTGTATATATGTTGTTGTTGGAATTCCTCAGTTACACATAAAATTGAATTCTAGGATTTATTTAAGAATTTGAGATATATCCAAACATGTAAAAACATATTATGGTTTTGGGAAAAGTCTTCATTTTTAAGAGAATAAATAATTATGAGATTTGAAAAATTTCTCTACAACAAATTTTAGTAAATTATTGTCACATGATGTTATACATTGCATGTGATGCGGTTTTAAATTCCTTTCCTTTAAGAAGAAAATTTTGGTTGCGATCTAAACTCAAATAAAATAGAATAAAAAAAATATTTGGGTCGTTACACAAGTGTTCATTTAAGTGTCACCACACTTTAACTTGTGAGATCAGCTACTTACTTCACAAATAAGAAATGCTACACGTGATGGTCTATCTGTAATAATAATATCCGTATCTCGTTATTACTTACGACCACGGACGATTTAAAATTCAATCAGATGTAATTTGTATCTCACAATCACAACTCCTTGTGATTAACAAATTACGAAAATTTGAATCTACGGACTCTATTATTTATTTAATTGTCTATTAATTAAATAATAGATCTGTCATTAAATTGCATTAATTATATATCAAAAGTATTTGTGCTCAAAGTTGATTGGACCTAGGGCATAATACTTACAAACTCCCACTTGCACTAGATCCAATCATTTATGTATCAAATATCATAAGTTTACATGACGATCATGTTTATACTACGACAACTCTTTGTCATTGGATCTGCAATATTGTTAAATGTGGGAATCTGTTCTTCTCTTTACGTCATTTCTTTGTATTATCTCTCTAATGAGATTATACCGCCTTAATACATGTTTGGATCATTGATGAGACCTTAGTTCCTTCGCTTTCAAAATGGCTCTATTGTTATCACAATACAATGGCATGTGATCAATAATATCAGGAACTACTTCAAGTTCATTTATGAACATTATGATCCAGATTGTAACTCTTTGCTACTTCTGAAGTAATCATGTATTAGATTTCTAATATTGAATCAACGGTTGCTTCACGTTTGGAACCTTTCCAACATACCGCTTAAGAGTAAACCAGTTTCTCCATATGAAATCTTCTCAATATTTCATCTATGTAAATTTGGGATGAGTTAAGCAATCTTCTAGATCTACCTCTATAGATCAAGTTGCTTCTTCCATATTGTTCGTGAATAAATCCTTTAACAACCATTATTTCAACAATTGAAACATAGGGATGTCGTTTTCTATAATATTAGGAATACGACAATGCTCCCACTATTTTCTTGTAAACACACAATTCGTTTTCAAATTTGATAAATTCAAACACTTTGACTTTTTCATCAAATCTGAGATTTCAACTCCAAGAGACTTCTCTTAACCTATAGTCACAGTATGCAACTGTTGCAAACAAATCCTGAATGGAATTTAACAAGGTTACAGGAGAAAGGTTTCATCAATGTCAACATTTAACCTTTACTTCTAACCTTGCTTTATATATATGAATATTCCCATCCATATCGACTTTTTTCTTGTAAACTATTTACAAAAATTTATGGGTTTTATTCCATCAGGAGGCTTGACCAAGGTCCAAACCTTGTTCACATACGTCGAGTTCATCTCGAGTTTCATGACCTCTTGCTGTCTCTTTTAAGTCAACACTTGACTTTATTTTGTTGCAACTAGCAGGTTCATTATCTTGGATCAGTAATACCTTATTAGTAATCATGGATTCGCACTTTTTTGAAGGTCGAATGATCCTACTAGATTCACATAGAACTGATATGTCCTTAGGAGTCTTTACTTCCTGATCAAGAGTATGTCCCATATCAGATATTAGATCAAACTCGGATTCATCTACTTGGTTAACTATACCTGTGGACTCTTGTTCTATTTTGCTCCCACTGTTTTTCCCCTAGAGTAAATATTTTCTCTAAAAAGACGATATGTCGTGAGACGAAAACTTTCTTCATGATAATAAAATTTATATTCAAATGTCTGCTTTGAATATCCCCACAAATACGTATTTATCAGATTTAGCGTCAAATTTATCTGATTCAAGGCGCTTCAAATAAGCTTCATGGCCCCAAGCTTTCATATAAGATAAATTGGGACTATTGCCTTTCCATAACTCGTATGGAGTTCTGTTAACCAATTTAGATGGGACATGATTTAGTGTGTTGCACACTGCAATCAATGCATGACCCCAAAACAATTTTGGAAAATTTGCATGGCTTGTTATTGATCGCATTATATCTAATAGTTAACAATTCCTCTTTTTAGATACACCACTATGCTGCAGTGTATGTGGAGGAGTCTACTGCAAGAAAATCTCATTCTCTCTTAGATAATCTAAATTTTATCTTTAAAATACTCTCACTTGATCGAATCTTAATGTGATGGTATCTTTACCTATTTATTTCTCTACTTCTAGTTTGAATCCCTTGAACTTTTCAAGAGTTTCATGTTTGAGTTTTCATCAAGTATACATGATCATTGATGAAATAAGAGAAACATTACCTGACCTCATTTGACATGAGTCCATATGCATCACTATACATTAGATCAGTGATTATGCTGACCTTTCTTCTTTTCAAGTAAAAGAAGATTTGGTCATTGTGCCAGACATGCATAATTTGTACTTGTCAAAATCAATTAATCCCGAGTATACATCTTTATGTAACTTTGGAATTGCATTTCATCTATTTGACAAAGTCTATCATGCCAGATCTCGATAATAATTAGATTATCCCATTCATGTCTTATAATTTCTATACTCATTATAAAATCCTTAGTATTTAGAATATAAATGTTATTTTGTAACTTACCACAACTATTAATATCATAATCAAGATATGCAGGAACAACAATTGTCCTTAACATTAAAATGGTTCATGTCTGAACATGAAATTTATTTTAATGTTCCAGCTATGGTGGGTACAAAGCAACATTTCTCTAATTTTATTACTAAGTCAAAAGGCAACGACAAGAAGTATGCTTGTACAGGCAATGTAGCAACCTTTGCTCATCTTCAACGTGTAGGTTAACTTTTCCCTTTCGCAGTGGTCTACTTCTATTTAGTTTATCCATATTTGTATAAATATGAGATCTACATCTGGTATCAAATATCTAAGAAACTCGTAAAGTAGACGTAAGCCACGCTATATTTTCCAATGACCTTTCATTCTATAATGAAAACAAGGATCATTATATTTGATATTTGTCCTTCGCTTAGACTGTCTTAACCATATTAGATGCTTTCACAAAGCCTCTTTAGACTTCCTCTTAATATCTTTAGAGGAATCAATGACTTGCCCACTTCTAACTTTGTTATTGGGCATAACAGTCCTAAGCATGTTAAGCAACTTAATGAGTATGCATTCTAGCTTATTCATATTATAATTCATAATTAGTATGAATAACTCTATGAGAAAGATTGCAGAGCTAAGTCAATACTTAGTTCACAATTAATGATTGAACTCAGTTGAGACACTCCTCATGTCAATCATCTTCAGTACATGAGAATTGACTGAAGATTCTTTTGTCACTTTGCATCGGTATAGTTGTTTGAAAGTCTCATATCCTTCCACACATGATTATTATCATAAAACTCTTTGTAATGAAAAATTATGTGTTAACATCTATACTTTCAAGTTGATTTTGTAACTCAGGTGACATAATTGCAGGTATCACATACATTGCAGTACTATTGCCATCACCGCATTTATTATAGCAGTCACCTCTCCCTTAATCGAGTCATCACTAGGCATCTCTGTAAAATGGCTAGTAATCATCCAATATGCCTCTCAAATACATATGGTTACTCACTATTTAATAAATATAAATGACGAAAAGAAGGAGAATAATATACAAATGCATCAATTAATTTAACTTGGACTTTTATTAAATTAATTATGCTCTCACTGTTTAATTAAAATTTATGACCCTCTTACATAAACTTATGGAGTCCATACTTAACTACCAGTGGGTTGGGATCCTTTCTATTATATTAAGACCTTGAGTGTACTCAACAAGCCTTAATATAACATTTGGGTAGATACTATTATCAATTGTATCTCCATACAACTCCCAAATCATTAAGCTGACAACTCTTTGTTTTCACACATCTTACGTGTTAGCTTAATATGCCTCTAAAATTTATCTCCTTGAGTGTACTCAACAAAAGATAAATTTTAGTTAAGTCAAACCCGTCATTCAGAAATATCTAATATTCCATAGTGTCAAACATATCCCTAATAAACCAGCCTTGAGTGTACTCAACAAGTTGAGACGATTTAGGACTCTGATTTTTCACTATAATGATGGAAGGCAGTCATAAACGTGACTTAATATTTTGTGGAGAGATTTAGCATTCAAAAGTCTCATCAAAACAATAATATATATATATTTTATTATATATTTACCATACAAATAAATATATATAACATAATATAATAGTGTGGACGATAATGGATTTTTACTATCTAGTCATCTCGAGCCATAAGGAAGACTAGTTGGTCAATTCCTAGAGGTGTTACATTGATCAGTATCAATGCACCATCTTCATGATCTCCTCTTCTTGTTGTTTCTTCAATTAATCCAATTGCAATTTGTATCCTATACTAGTTGGCAAGGATGCCTAAATGAATTGGACTCGCAGGACCCATAGCAACAATAATAATAACAGACTCGCAGGTCCAAAATGATCAAGAGCTCGCAGGCCCAAAATAATAACAATAATAACAGGCTCGCAGGCCCAAAACAATTAAGAGCTCGCAGCCCAGAAAAACGACAAGAATAAAAATTAACCATTCAACACATCCATATGGTCGAGTCCATGATCATCCACTAATAATACATTCATCAAATAAATGTATACATAAATAATATCTAATATTATATGCAAATAAATTTCAAATTTCTAGCAATTAAGTCGTCTAAACTCCTTTAGACAAATGGATCGGAACAATTAAATAATTAATTAATCATATTAATCGATTATTTAATTAGTGGGCATGTTTAATTAAGATCAAATTTTAATCAAAGAAAATGTTGAACGAAAGAAAGCAAGATTGATTGCAAAAGGTTTCACTCAACGGAAGGGCATTGATTATGTTGAAACTTTCTCCCCTGTTTCGTTGAAAGATTCTTTTCGAATTATCATTGCTCTTGTCCCACATTACGATTTGAAGCTTCACCAAATGGATGTTAAGACAACATTTTTGAATGGAGATCTTTGTGAAATGGTTTATATGAAACAACCTAAAGGTTTTGTTGTGAAAGGAAAGAAAACTTGGTATATAAGTTAAACAAATTTTTATATGGTCTCAAGCAAGTATCTCGACAGTGATATTCGAAATTTGATGAGGTTGAGACCTCTCTTTGTTTTGTTGAAAATAATATTGATCAATGCATTTATCTCAAAATCAGTGGGAGAAATTTAATTTTTCTTATACTGTATGTTGATGACATTCTGCTTGCTAGCAGTATCTCGGGATTGCTTTATGAGACAAAGAAAATGTTGTCTACTAATTTTGAGATGAAAGATCTTGGAGAAGCTTCCTATGTACTTGGCATTGAAATACATCATGATAAATATCATAGCTTATTGGGACTTTTGCAGAAAGCTTATATCCGACGTGTTCTAGAAATGTTTAATATGCAAAACAGTGCACATGGTGATGTACCCATCATAAAATGAGATAAATTTAACAAAACTCAATGTCCAAGGAATGAGCTAGAAACGAAGTCTATGAAGATGATTCCATATGCTAGTGTTGTGGGAAGCTTAATGTATGCTCAAGTTTGCACTAGGTCGGATATAGCTTATGCAGTCAGTATCTTTAGTAGATTTTAGTATAATCCAGGACAAGAGCATTGGAAATCAACTAAGAAAGTTATGAATTATTTGAAGAAAACTGAAAGTTATATGCTTACATTCCAGCGTTCAAATCATCTTGAGGTGATAGGATACTCAAATTTTGACTTTGCTGGATGTCAAGATGATTTGAAATCAACCTCAGGTTATATTTTTACATTAGCTGGTGGTGCTATTTCTTAGAAAAGTGCTAAACAAATTCTAGTGGCATCTTCTACTATGCAAGCTGAATTTGTGGCGTGTTATGGGGCTACAGTCCAAGTCATTTGGTTAAGAAATTTCATCTCTAGCTTGAAAGTTGTTTATTCCATCTCAATACCGATCACCATCTACTGTGATAACAGTGCAGCAGTATTCTTTTCAAGGAATAATAAAAGTTCTGGTAGGTCAAAATATATTGACATAAAATATTTGGTGGTTAAAGACAGAGTCAAGGAAGGGCAAACGAAAATAGAGTATATCAATATAGAGGCAATGATTGTAGATCCTTTGACTAAGGGACTCGCTCCAATAGTCTTTAAGACACATGTTACTAATATGGATATTTTAGAAACATTTGATGTTTTTGGTTAGTGAGAGTTATTTATGTAAAAAACTACGTTTTGGATTTGATCCCTTTGCGGGATACGTAGGCAACCCATATATTTTCGGGTACAGCCCCTTCTGATAATAAAATATTTTTCCTCTATCCATGAACTATTTTAAGCATGCATTTGATTTATGTCTTTTTTATAATATTATTGTGATCTCGAGATATGACACATAAAAACATAAGATGAGCCTTTTTTAGAGATATATGGCTTCATTTTGATCTGAAACATTATGAGGACCGATATGAATTAGCACAGTTTTCATCACATTTTGTGCTAAGTTCATACCACATTGGTTGGAGGATGGGGATCTATGTCGATAAGGATATTGGCATTTATAGATGTGGATTGGTCTTACATCGCTTAATTGGTGTAATGACTTTCATGTTCGACGTTAATATTCTTGTTGGATCGGATCATGTTACGTAAGGTGTCGTCATTGGAGCTAAACTTTTATGGCCACCTAGGTAGTCTAACCCGGGTATTAAAAATTTTGTTTTAACAATCAAATATTTGTCCAAGTGGGAGAATGTTAGAATAATTCCAAATATGGGCTTCACATTCGATTGTAAAATTTAACTGGTTAGATGTATGGCTCACAATGACATTATGATTAGGCCAATCATGTTAAGTGATCAATTTGGGTCGTTTTACACCTTACGAGCTTTATTTGATATAATGTGGTAATTTCGAATATATGGGCCGAAATTATGTGTAAACCCTAATTAGGGTTTAAATCGACAATGAGACGACTAAATAAATTCATATATAAAGGTTAGGTCCCCTCTCCTCTTCATATGGTTTTTATTGGCTTGCCCCATTGATGGCCAACACTTTTGTGAGTAGCAAGGAGGGGAAGATCTGGTTGCTATTATAACTATTATTCATATCAACGATGGCTTCTGCAAGTATGAATTCAATTTATCAATTTATTATTCTGTGATACTTGTTCTTAGCATGATTACAATTAAATTCAACAATGTTGCCATTGCTAAGGTGTTGTCACCTCACTGCAGCGCTGCGTCATAATCGATGTGTTGTTGTGTGTTTGGACTTATAGTTTTAATTTTTATATATAGCAAATTATATATTTAAAGAAACTAGGAAGGTTTTAGCCACCGTTTGGCCCCAATTTTTTGAAATGAAAATTGGTGGAATAGTATTTATTTATTTATTTTTGAAAAAACGAGTGGTTGAAAAAGAAGGAAAATTTTCGATTTACTTTTAATATTATTTTATGAAAAATTTTGTGATTGAAAATAAGAGAAAGAAAAATAAAATAAAATTTAATGAGGGCCAAACGGGACTTAATACATGACGGGTTTCCAAAGCTAATTTATGGGTAAGTTTAATTAAAATTTAGTTGGAATTACGAAGTTATTTTAGCCCCTGTTTGATCTCCATTAAATTAAATTATATTACATTCCATTTTTCTCTTTTCTATGTTCAACTACACAATCTTCCATAAAATAATATTATACGTAAATCGAAAATTTTTCCTTCTTTTTCAACCACTCATTTTTCTAAAAAATACTATTCCTCCCATTTTCATTTTCAGGTAATGAGGTCAAACAGGGGCTTAATATATAGCAGATTTCCAAAGCTGGTCAACCAACGAAAATTGTTTAGGTTCAAATAAAAGGTGGTCCGCAAATATTGAAGAGGGTGGTATCCTCAGTCAAGAGGCATATGCCTCATTGTGATATTTGTCAATCAAGAAGTGATAGAAATTTCAAGAAAATGACAAAAAATTAAAAAAATTGTTACATGCACTAAAAAAAAGTGACAAAGATTTTAAAAAGTAACGAAACACCAATTAAAACATTGAAATCAATTCAATAAAGCGACTAAATTGTTCATTTAAGTCTGTTATTATCTCGTGTGGAGAATATAACGTGTCTTTTCTTTTAAACCAATATTTTTGAAAAAATTATTATATCTCAATCCTACAAAAAGAAAAAAGAAAGTGACAAACTAAAAAAAAATGACAAACCCTCAAAAAAGTGACAAAATTTAAATAAAAAGGGGGGGGGGTACAAAATTAATTTGAGCATAATTAATACGGAAATTTGTAACGGCTTCATTTATTATGCAAGCAAACAGGAACAAGATAATGAATATAAAAGTGAAAAAATGGTTGAAATCGTTGTACCAATAAAGTGCACAAACAACTTTTGTTAAAATGTGAAAGTCACATTTTCGTTAAAAATGTGACATATCATATCACTTTTCCTCCTCTCCGATCCCCAATTCTCTCTCCAGTTTCCAACCAAAATTCAATCATAATTGCCAGAGCTCTCTTCGATTTATCTCAATCCAACTACTCTGGTAGGAGTTCCAACGTTGTTGCACTTGCTGGAATTTCCTTTAAAACAACTGATCCAGCTCCAATTTTTGCATTTTCTCCAATTTTAACATTGCCCCAAAATTTAGTCCATGTACCTGTTTGAACCCCATCTCCAATCCTTGGTTGTCCATCCCCTTGAATCTTCCTTGTGCCTCATATTGTCACATTGTGTAAAATTGTAACTCACGCTTCTCCAATCACAATTTTAGTGGCATGGTTAAATCTATGTCCAAATTTTGCTCCTAGATGGATATCCATTGCGATAACTTCTAGAACTTGATTTTGAATAAGAATTGCTAATATATTTAAGGTCCGTTTGATTGTAAAGATGAAATTGAATTGAATTGAAAACGAATTTTAGGGAATTGAATTGCCTAGAAATTGTTTTCTTGGAAATTGTAAATTATTGTGTTTGATTGGTATAATTTTTCACGTGAAAAATGTTGAAATAAAAGTGTTTTTTGGTATTCGTTTGAGTCTCTTTGACATGAAAATTGTCAATTAAATGGATAGATTTTACTGGTATAGGGGATGAAACTTGTTTCCATTACAAAAACAAAAACAAAAAAAAATCAAAAAAATTATTTATCTTTTGATATTCGTTTAGCTTTGTTTTACATGAAAATTGTCAATTAAGGGGAAATATTTTTTTTACAATAATTCTTAGAATTTGTTAACTTTGCCAACCAAAAAAAAATGAAAAAAAAATATATATATGCTACAGTAACTAAGAAAACCAATTCCCACCATAGAAATCAAGAAAATTTCAAATTTCAAGAAAAGAAAGAACTTGAATTCCATGGAAAAATATACCCATCAAACACCTTAAAAGTTGGAAAACGTTGTTGAAATTCAATTTTCCATGGAAATTTTTGGCGTATCAAACACACCCTTATAGCATTTAGCCAAAGTTTATGTGCTACTTTTTGGAGCAATGCTACAAATCCCTTGAAATTCAAGAAGCAATGAACATAACATAAACAAGCAGGGTGGCACTCTTTCACTACTTTGAGGTAATCTAGGATAGCACACTCGATATTGCCATCTTCTACTAGTGTTTTCAAGAAAACATCGTAAAGGGCCTATCTTGATAGATTAACTCTACATAATGTGGTAGCTAATTGATTTGCCAATGTAATCTCTAGTGACTCATAAGATAGTGAACAGTATTACTTTGACAAGATGGGCTCTTTTTTTGTGTAAAATTTAGCCTCTTTTTGCATTCTTAACCATATATCATCTTCACCACATTCTTGAGGAATCAATTTGGAAGAATCTTTAAATTATATTGACACGAGGAATTGGATGAATCAATAGTAAAACACTTGGCATGCACATTTTATGAGCCTGCAAAAGTTAACTATCTGGCATCCGCAGTGTGAATCCACTAGTATTTATCCATTTCTTGTAAATCCTACAAACTTCATATATTCTCACATTATATCAACGGTATACATCCCCTCAATGTTCCAACCATACTATACTCGTCCATCAACCACATTGAAAACAACTAGTAATTTCTAATACGATATTGTATTGTTGCAAACCTCTTTCCTAGCATAGCCAAAGACAACTCCATTCCCCATTTTTCCAAATCTGGCAGATTCCGCTCTATGAACACCTCGTTTGGGGGTTTCTCTCTATAAGCAGTTGGGTTTGAAGCTCTTTGGAGTTCTGGTTCGATTTTGGGACGTATAAATTACGGTGATTAGAGGTTTAAATTTATGCCAAGTGTATTATTCTAATTGCTTCCTTTTTTTGGAGTAGTGAGCCTAATTTCCTCTAGAAACCAAGTGGTGATTATCGAGATTAAAGAGCATTGGTTTGCATCTTTGGAGGGATGAGTGTTGTGTTAGCGCCTTTTTCTTGTTAGTTTCTCCCCAGAGGATGCGAAAGCAAATGGACTCAAATTTTGCTGGCCCATTTAGGTTGCCGAACGTGATGCATGAAAATTTATGCAATGGTTGAACGTAGAAAGTAGTTTGGCCCCAAACCCCATTATTTTTTTTGAATATCTTCGCAATCCTAGATAAGATGGTTTATGGTACGTGTCATTATATGTCTAGGAATAGAAATATGAATAAAGCTTTTCGTCCAATCACTACAAAAAAAAAAACAGTTTTTCACCTATGGATAAATTACCAACTCTATCCGTTGGTAATTAGAAACGGATTATCCTTTGGTAAAAAGTATTAGACTTTTATTTACGAAAATCACGAACAAAATTTCTGTTGGCAAAAGTAGTAGCTCTTTTATCAATGGATATTTCATGCCTAATGTTATTATTTAATATACGTACCATTTACAAACAGTATTTATGTAGGTGACGTAATTCAACTTTTTTTTTCTATAAATTGTATCAACCTTTCACCTACGAATTTCTCATGAGTAAAGAGTAGTTCATATTATCACAAAATTGCCGTTACTAATATTAATCAATTTCAAAGGAATTCTTATTTCACATCGGAAGTTCACAACAAAAATTTTGGAGTTACTATCTATAAATTTGTGCTCCAATAAATGTTTCGACTCAATTAGCTAAAAGTTAAAAAATTATAATTATTAAATACATAACAATAACAATAATAAAAAATAAATAAATAACTTTTTGACCACACCTCACACAAATTTTTACAAATAGTAATGATAAACATTTACTAATGAAAAGTTGGTTGGTAATGATTAAGATTTTTACCGGCGAAAATTCATTGAAAAAATATTTACTCTTTAGCAACGAAAAATTCATTGATAAAATATTTACTCTTTACTTACAATGCGATTCGTTAATAACTATAAGTGACCCCCCAAATTAACAACAAATTTGTGATTGCTAATATTTCATTGGTAAAGAGTGATAACAATGAATATCGTAGTTTCAAAAGCGGAAAATCCGTGCTTGAAGCTATATTTTTTTGTAGTGAATTGTTGACAATTTGTGGTTGACAACATCAAAATCTGAACCATTGATCTAAAAAAAAAAAGTTTTAAGATTTATATATATATATATAGGAAATGATCTCCTAAACAACGGTAATTAGCCTATGTTGATGGTGTACGTATTTAATGATTCACCAATTAAACGGTGTGTCACGTCACCGGTACTAAGGAGATCATTCTTGTATATATATATATATGTGTGTGAGTGTATAAACAATACAATGCCAAGCCATCTTTTTCATTGTCATCAAAATTAATAAATCTCAGAATTCGTAAATTACGCAAGTTCCAAGAACCTCTATAAATTTATAATTCATACTCAACCAAAATTTTACCTAAATTCACATAATTTTTTATGGCAATGACAAAGTACACCATATCTACTCAGAACGCAGTCCAGGAATGTTCTGTAGGCCCATTTTTCTGAGGTTTTTCTTCGCAATGGCGGGTGGGTTGTCAAGTCCCATGCTTCGACTATACTCGTTTGCGAGCATGACGAGTCGATTCTTGTCTCTACGCACATTCTTATTGGAATTGTAATATCCAAGCCATGACCCGTAAGCTGTGCCTTTAACCTTCGCATCTACACGGGATAGTGCGCGTTCAACCTGAGCAAATAAGTGAGCGTTTTCACATCACAATTCAGACATGAGTGAGCGTCAGAATATGCTTTATATCTTCTCAATTAGCCAATGAAGAGCTAGAAAAAGGACGTTGTTGATGAAGTACTCATTGAACACTCACCTGTTTCCTCGAGTCTGAATCAACCATTGGTTCTGATGCCTTTGTTATTGGCAAGTCTTTGATACTGGACAAAAAGAACTCTTCCCAAGGTGCCAACAAGAGTATACCTCGTCCTTCTTTACCTTTACGTCCAGTTCTACCTAGTCGATGTATGTACTGTTGTCTATCAGCTGGCACGCCAATCTACATTTGCAACATTTGTTATGGTTTTGTACATAAAATACATTGAGCTTAAAGTCATTAAGAACGACAGCTTCAAGCTCATTTTTAAGTTTACCAACAATGATTTTCAGCCCTTCTCGTAGTAAAGTACCATTGGCAAGGGTACCCCCCCCCCCACCCAACCCCATCGAAATAAAACTGAAACCATTTCTTGTCTATTTTACGAAATTAATAAAAGAGGCACGGGGATGTCCACAAACCCGCTATCTGGTCAATATTTTTTACCCCAAAAAGTAGATAGCAGGCAACACTTTTTTAACCCAAAAAGTAAAAACGATCGTCAACAAGAAGTCGCCTAGATGGTCTTTCTCCTCAGATCGGAGTAGCAATAGAGAATTTTATTTCGCTTAGAAGCACATTCAATAAGTACTGATTAAGTTCTAAAAGCAATCTGTATGTAGCAGTATGTAACATGTCACCTGAAGAACAAGTGTAATGTCCGGATAATCTACTCCTCGTGCAGATACATCAGAAGTTACAAGAACTAGACCTTTTGACTTCCGGAATTCGTCAGAAATCTTGTTTCTGTAACTTTGTGGTTTTCGAGAATGAATTTCCCGGACATTCAAGTTAAGCTTCATAAGGAGATCCGCTATAAATCTTGTAACCATTGCAGTTGTGCAAAACACAAGAACCTGTGTCAGATGAGAGTAAGCATGGTGATAGAGATTTAACCACTGAGTTGGAAAAAACCAAAAGGTGCAAAATATTATAATCTTGAGAGGATTCATAATTTCTTTATAGCATTGATTGTGGCAGAACCTTAGAGCTCAATCATACAAAATCTTTTAGACCTTTCCAATTCGCCTTTTGCATATTCTTTTGCTTTAAATTATTTTATTCTTTCAGCAGTATTCAATAAAATATTCAGAAAGTTTTCACAAGAAAAAGTACCAAAAGAATCTATGAGAAAGGACCAGATACAGTACCTTATAATTAGCATCATCTTTTATATGCTCTTTCAGCAGAGTATATAGAATCGAAAAGTGGTTGCCTAAAGGAGCAGCTATATGCATCTGTCTCACCTGAAAGATCGTGAACATTATGAGAAAATTGTGAGTGCACATAAAATCAAAAAATACAATGCAATGTAATTATCTGACAGTCTACCTGTGAATTTGTCTCCTCGAGTCCTTCCTGTACTGTATTGATAAATTCATGGTCCAGTTTCAAAGCAACATCACAAATTTTATGAACCTGAATTACAGATATGTTTAGAATTTACTCTAAAGCATGAGATAACACAAAACAATAGGATCAAAATCACCTCATCCGGAATAGTGGCAGAAAACAAAAGAGTTTGACGCTGGATTGTAACAGCAGAAATACACATTCTTTATTAAAATAATATTACACGTAAGTCAAAAACTTTTCCTTATTTTTCAACCACAAATTTCACATCAATTTACTATTCTAAAATGCATTTTTACATAAAAATGCCTATCAAACACCCTCTATACCAAAGGCAAGTTTTCGAAACCCCCTTTAATAGCCAACATAAAAACTTCCCATCTTTTAATTTTTTTAAAACATTTTCTTTATAGGTCATCTGTCCATTTTAACCTTGTTATAATGGCTTTCATCTGTTACTGCAATATTTTCTCTTAAAGGCACACTCAACTCAACTAGCTCAATGCCATGATAGAGTAAAACTAGACTCATTTGAGCTGGTGGATTTTTCTATGTGAATAAGACTAGATGGAGGTAGGGGTGGCAATGGCAAAACCTGGTTGACCCTTAAACAACCGATCTCAACTTGGCTCGGCCCTAGGGATGAGCCGAGTACAACTTGAGTCAAAATCGTAGGCTTGGCTTGGCTCAGCCTTTGGCTCGGGGGCCTTATGGGCTGAGCTAACAAAAAAAGTACAAGAACAAGCAAAAAAAAAAAAATTTAAAATAGCGAAGTAAGTCAAAAAACGAGCTTGCTCGTGGGCAAGGTTCTGGAGCCGAGCCCATGTGGCTTGTGGAAAAAAAGTGGACTTGGCTAATCAAGCTTGATATGGACCGAGCCTAGACAAGTAGAGCCCACGATCTAGCAGGTGGTACAGCCCGTTTGCCACCCATAGATGGAGTTGAAGGAAACTTGAAAGTGTATTATAGTAAAAAAATAAGTATTGGGTTTTCAATTTGAAAGCTTCTTGTCACCATCCCTCCTGTAGTCATGGACGTAGTAAAAAATAAAATCAATCTTCATTGACCTTCTCTTTTTCACATTTAATCCCACCCTCATTTTCAATAACAACGCCCCCCCCCCCCCCCCCCCCCCCACCCATGTGACCCATTTTTCATGAATTTGTGGGTGGGAAACCCCCCCCAACACACACATTTATGTCACCTATTGATTGCTGTCGAAGTCTTGAAGAAGAATGACAGAGGATATTTTAGAATTTTTAGTTGCATGAAGGTTACTTCAAAAAGAATTAAAACTAAGGATTTTCTTATTTTGTTTCTGACTTGGATTTTTCAGACGTTTCCTCTATTTAGAAATATGGTTCTTTTTGTGCTGCTGTAATTCCTACAAAAAATGGTAAGTAACAACAACAAGAAGAATAAAAAATTCCTCACCTTAACTAATAATGATGGGAAGAAAAATTAAATGCGAGAGAAATAAATCAAATAAATAAGAATCTATGCTTATTATTTTCACCTGAATGAGTGTGTAATTTGGTATTTTTCGAATGCAGATTCCATTACAGTTTTAAAAAAAATTAAAAAAATCCTTAAATTAGGTACCCAAAAAAATTGTCTACAGAGTACAGCTTGACGACCAATCTCAAAGGTGAAATCATTACTAAGTTAAAGGAATGCCCATTTGAAAATTCCTCCATTGCCAGAGAGAAACTCGGTTTGATGGTTAAATACCACATGATCAATACAATAAACATCTATAGCCAATCAAATACAGGAACAATCTCCTTTTCCCTTCTTCAGCAGGCAGAATTTACTAGTTACAATCCACGCATATCTTCAGTAACTAGGTTTTAAGTTGCAACAAGACACGAATATTATAAAATAAGTAACTACTACCATTGTCATTCTTATTGTACTTTCTAAGTAACTATCAAAGTGCATATCTATGAACTGAGACAAATGCAGTATTAAGATTCAAGAAACTACCTGCTTTCACTCAAGTATGAATCACTTCTTCCAGGTAAGCTTGGTGGCAATTGGGTCACACTTCCTTTCTTCAATATGCCATTATGGTCCTCCACCACAACCTCCTCTGTTCCCTCCTCGTCATCATCAGCATCATCAACTCCATCACCATCCATCAACTCTTTGAAACTTGTATACGCATCAACCGTAACAATCGTGTCTCTTTGCATAACCCCATTTCCATATCTCTTCATTTCCTCACCATTACCACATGTATCCCTCCCATTTTTCTCCTCCCTGTCACTCGTATAGCAGCCCCCACCCTGCTTACTCATATTGTCCAATTCGCCCTTTCCCCCCCTCTTGGCACGCTTCTTTCTACTACTACATTTACCATTTCCAGAGCCAGTGACCTCATCTACGCCATTTCCTTCTCTCTTCATTTCTTCACCACCAGTTTTCTCCTCCTGGTCACTCAAATCACTGCCCAGAAACTGCTTGCTCGTATTATCCAATTCACCTGTTCTCCCTCTCTTCCCACACCTTTTTCTACTACTACATTTACCATTTTCATAGCCAATGACCTCATCATTATCGCTATTACCCAGCAACTGATTTTTCTTAAACGAATTAGAACTCGACCCACAAACCCCTAGCATCCCCAGACCCCACAGTTTACGAATATGAAATTGTTCTTGTAGGAGCCTTTTTTTAAATTTTAAGGACCCTAAAGACTGGTACTTGAATTTGTGTGGGAAGATCCGGGAGATAACAGGAATAGTCTGGGATCGTCTGCCAAGCGGGTCGGATTTCATACCATCGGCGGGGACAGACGATTCGGAGTAAAGGGAGGTCGAAAGGAACGGTCTTAAATAAGCAATGTCGAAGGATATAATGGGGAACTTGAGGTAGGGTTTTAGGGTTTAAGCTTTTCCCTTCTCTCTGTTACTATTTAGAGTTTTAGAGCGCCCCCATTTTTAAGTAATGAAAATGGGACGAATAGTATTTTTTTAAAAAAATAAGTGGTTGAAAAATAAAGAAATATTTTTTATTTACATGTAATATTATTTTATGAAAGATTATGTAGTTGAAAATGAAAGAGAGAAAAATAGAATGCAATTTAATAGGAACCAAACGGGGGCGAAATATGTAGTCCATTTGATTTCCATTTTTTTTTTGTTAAAAAAATAAAAAATATGATCGTTATCCATCACATCAAATCATCATATTTTACTTTCTATCTTTTATATGAATTTCATAACGACTATATTTTTCATTCTCATTCTTACAAAAATAAATACCAAACGAAGACGTAATCTTCATTTGAGAGTTGTTTTGTTTTATTTTTGGGAAAATGGCAACCGTAGTTCCAAATCTTTCACTCAGTAGCAACCATCCAAAATTTCAAAATTTTTATTTTGTTGCAGTCGAAGGCATATTAAGGAATTTTGTCCATTTTTTCGTTAGTTGACCAAGAAAATTAACTTTGGCTATACTTTGACCACTTTTTAAATAAGTAAAATATTAACTTTATTTTAAAAGTTGGAGAATTGAAAGAACCATTTTGCCTTCATTTAGCCCTTGTTTGATCTTTATTATTTTCAAAATATATTTTTATCTCTATTCTTTTCAGCCACACATTTTTCAATAAAATAATATTATATTATATTTTTATTTTTATTTTTTAACCATACATTTTTTCTATCAATCTACTATTCTAAAATACAATCTTAACAAAAAAGGGGGTTCCGACAAGCTTTTAATTGATCAAAAGATGTTAAATTTTTTATTTTTTGATCAAGTAATGGGAAATTAATGAACTGGTTGCAACAAATTAAAAGTTAATGTGATTGTGATTACCATTGATAAATGTATTTTATACATTTATTCAAGACTTTAAAATGGTGACATTTAGTTGCTTTTGAATGAATTTTGGTCTAAATTATTACATTTGATGTTAAATAGGTAAAATTCAATGACGGTACAAAAAATTGAAGGGAATAAACAAAAGTCGACAAACTTGAAGAAAATGGCTAAATCGTAAGAGATCGAAAATTTGGGGACTAAAGTGTAAATATTTAAAAGTTGTGTCCATGATGAAGACCCGAGGACATTAGGAGTCAATTGGATGAAGAAAGATGTCAAAATGATCAAATTTAGGCAAAATATGATTACAAATCAATTTTAAACTATGAAGTTATGCTCCAAAATTTCATCCTCACATTGAGACCCTTTTTGACATAGCAACGATCAAATTAGAGAATGATGTCTGAAGCAAGGTTGTAACTCTTTGAGTTAGCTTTCCAACGTAACCTGAATCTCCTCACTCGGATATCGGGAGAGAAAGTTATTACAAAAATATTGAACGGAATATTGTCTACCCGAAAGGCGGTGCTGTGCGGCGCCGCTTCAGGGTGCGTCTAAGGAGTGTTTTTTGCCCGTTTTGAAATCTATAAAAATCCTACTTTCTACAAGAATGAGGAGGCATCTATAAATACCAAATTTCTCACACTTTGTAAGGGATTCACACATTGAGAGGCAAGACATACACTTGGAGATTAAAGAGAAGAATTCAAGATAGAAAAATAACAAGCAATTCAAGGGTTGAAGCATAAATTGGAAGAGGAAGAAGATCTTAGTGTAAGATTGGTTTCTTATTCTATATTTTTATTCAAAATTCGGTAATGTCTTCTGTAATAACTGCTTATTTATCTTTCTTTACTATGAGTAGCTAATCTAATTTTAGGGCGAACAATATAACTGCTTTGGGAACCTTTATTTATTTTATTTGAGATTTTTGTTCATTATAATTACATATATGGATTTTAATCATGTTCTCAATACTTTGAATTTTCTGGCCAATTTTCAATGTTTTCGTTAACAATAATTGTATAAAGATGCGGATTCTTGTTTAGACTACATATTAAAATTCGATAAATTAATATAACGTATAGAGATGTCTATACTAATTGTTGCAGTTATAATTGAATTCTTCGAACAAAGAATCCGTTTAACTAAGCTTGATTCGCATAGAGATATGGAATTAAATTAGTTAAATAGGCTCAATGAGAACTTGAGTGGGGTAAATTGAATAAAATAGGAAAATTTTACCGAACACTACATGAGATATGAATCCTGATTTAAGATGTAAAGATGATCAATATGTGCAATTATTCTGCCACAATAGTTGTTCATTATTTAAGTTCTAAATCACTCTTTGTGTGCATCAACATATTTACAAATAATTCTGTTAAAAACTATAACATCTAATTCATTGTTTGTTTTCTATCAAATTAAAGTTAGGAATAATTGAACCAATTATTAAAGTGTAGTTCTCGTGGAAACGATAACCCCGACTCAAAAAATTCACTTTACTACTTGTTACGATTCGTACACTTGCAGGATAAAATCGACAACAACCACAAATGACAGATTAGAGTAATAGATGCAATTGATTGAAAGGCTTGAAACAACAATTGCTTATTTCCCTTTATTTATTTATTTTGTACCCAGCGTAATGTATGATTGATATAGAAACACCTCAAATAATTTGTGTAATGTCAAATTAGTCATCAAATTTTAATTTCGTCTCAATTGGGCTGAAAGTAGGGTGGGAAAAAAATTGGAACCAACCAAATCAAAGTAAAACCAACTGGTTTAGTTTGATTTGATTGAGTTCAATTTGATTAGATTATGATTATATTTTAACCTAATTTTTTTTAAATTAAGTATTTTTATTTGTTAATTTAAATTCCTCTAATTGATTTAAACATTGCCATCTTTATTGTGATATGGAGAGAGCGGGATCATCTCCTTGTTTTCCCATTTCACCTTTTTGGGTTACACACGTTAAAAGAAAAATTCAATTTACATCAATGCACCTAATTTAGTTTGTATTTACATTCACATTACAATTTCATAACTCAGTTAATGAGGAATAAATAAAGGTCTCATTTTACATTTCTCTAGTCACATGACATCGATCACATTTGAATATCTATCGAGGATAAGACATGTCAAAGTTGATCCATTATTACATTAATCACAATTTAGATTGAAAATAAAGACACAAAGATAAACATATCACAACGGATAGGGATGTAAATAACGGAGATCACAAATATAAGTTATACAAACAGATATATGTGTTTCGCGCGGGTTAGTCGCTAACAATTAAAAGGGATCAGACGATTGTGTAAGGGATAAACCTCTTGAGACAAAGTCCCAAAAAGGGGTGTTCTTTTATTGGCGATGACTTTACAATTGGGAATCAAAAGCAAAATGCCTCCAAGGGGTGCAAGCACACGAGTTACTGAAAAAAGTGTTTAAGTCTAAGCCAAGGAAATTAAAATTACAGGTTCTCTGTTCGAGAGTTTTTGATTCGGTTCCTTTGCTCTATGTCTTTTCTCCCTTTTATACTCCATGGATGATCTTTTTTGTGATCAACCGCCTAAAAACTGCTTGTTCGTTCTGCAACTGCCCACTTTCCTCATAATGGCCAACTTGTCATGAAAATTGCCTTCTTTTAACTGCTGCCATTACTCTTCGTCGTTCAACTGTTTTCGATTGAATTCCTTGAATCGTGGAACGTGATATGGCTGCTTTAATAACTGCACTTCTTGATAACCACAACGCTTTATGTTTGTTAAGACCTTGGGCGACTTGAAGGTTTGGGCGAGAATAGAGTAACAGCTCTGGGCGACTGCATGGCACTTCATTCGCTCAGATTCTGGGCGACTTGCAAACTTGGGCGATAGCGTTACCGCGTTCTTGGGCCTTCATCTTGAATTATTTGATTGGGTTTCGTTCTTTGGGCTATCTGACTTGGGGATCCTTCAATTGGGCTTCATTTCATGGACCGTTCGATTTGGACTGAATTTTTATGTGTCAACAATATGAATAGATTTATAAATATCGCGAATACAATGTACATAAATAACAGAGGAAATTGCCCAACATAAGTCACATAATCTAATATTTAATTTCACTAGTCACTCGAGCAATCACATTAGAGATCACAGGATGGGTTTCAGCCAATAATAGAACGTATATCCATTTGGTCGAGCATTAAAAAGTGGAAAGGGACAAATTCATAAATACGAGATTAAGTATGACACATTTCAAAATTAAGAGAGTATTGAAGGCCCAAGATAACTAATCGAGAGGGGGGGTGAATTGGTTATTTGAAACTTTTTCTAAAATAAACGCAAATTTAAGCAAATAACTATGAATAAATAAGACAACAAAAAAATAATAAGAGGAGGTTCGATCCAATCAATATCTACGTCCCCCGTTACCAAACTCTCCGTCATGAGCAAGGCCTTTTTAATTATCTTTTATTAACTTTATGGTGCAATCCAACCCTTACAATGCTTCCGGTGACTTGCAACTAAGGAGCACCGATCTTTTAACACGTTGAGCTTTCCGGGACCTCAACTCAACCCACAAGAAAATCAAAGTTACAATTGAAAGGTTTCTCTCTTAACAAATTGTATGAACAAAACTAAATATTAAGAGAGAATTAGGCACAAACATTTCAATAAATCACAAAGAATATAGCTCAAGTGTTGTGTGAAAAACTTTTATTGAGATATATGACTTTTGAAAAAGTTACTCACTCAAAAAGTTTTTCAACAAATAAATATTTTGATCTCTTAAAGGTTGAAAAATAAAGTAGATAAGATTAATAAATAACTCTCGTTAATATTCTCAAAAGCTCTTTTTAAAGGAGGTATAAAGAGATGTATTTATAGCCATCAATCAGGAGATCCAGACAAGTAATTCGGACGTTCGCTTGTTATCCGGACGATTAACTAGCCGTTTGCCAAACGGTTAAAAAATGTAACCGTTGGACATCGTATACGGACGTCCGGATGAGCCAACTATTTTCCCATCAAATTTTCCTTTTTCGTGAAAAATGTTCTTTAAAAAACTTGTAGGGTTTTCTAATGTATTTCTTATAGATAAGTAATTTTATAAGGATTTAATTGTGAAAAATCAAATTACTTATCTTTTGAAAATAATTTTTATGCAAGTAAAGTTTGTCATGATAATTCTCGTGCATAAAAATTGTTTGAGCTATAATCGATGCGAGATATTAAAATATTTTACCTTTGCACTTGAGTATACAAATGTATCTATAGTTAATGTCTTCAATTTCTTCATCCAATGTAATTTGGTGCGTGAAAGCTCGATTTTCATTTCCTTGTTCGTAAATCTTGTGTGTATATCGTTTTGCGCCAAAGTTGCATGATTCCCGAACTAGATCTTTTGTGTCATAATTTTGCAATAATCACTATCAGTCACTTAAGTTCAATTTGTTAGAATCAAACGCAATTTATTGTAATAATCAAAACAAAAAGTCAACTATTAGGTCAACAAGTATTTGGTAGAAATTTTGAGAATTGATATTTTGACCATTAGAGATAAAAGTGGGTCCTACCTGTGAAAAAATAATTCAAAAACAACGATTGAAATAGTGAAATAATGATCAAAAAATTGATTTTAATTGGTTTAAAATCTCCACCAAACACCCTCTAAGAAACAAAGTTTCAAATTTCAAAAATCACATATTTAAAATTTTTTTTATAAATTAATTTACTAAACATTTATTTTACTAATTAAATATATTGATGTCACAATTCTATATTATTTGGTCACATTTATTTAATTAATTAGTCACGGATTAATTTTTAGTTACAACTTTTTTTGGTGACAAATCAAAAAATTTATAGATTATATATTATTTTTCGATCATGGATCAAAATTTTTTTAAATCACGGATTATTTATCGATCACAGAATCAAAACTGTTATTGGTCACAAATCATTTTATTCATTGCAGATTATTAGATTAATTGATCACGATTATTTTTTCAGTCATAACTTAATCAATTGTGAGTTACAATCACAATTTTTGGATCACATATTACAAATTATCCAATTATTGTTCACAATCAATCAAATAATTGGTCACATATATCTAACCCCATCTCATCCCACTCACGACCATTGCCATGACCACCACGACCACCATGACTATCACCATTATCAACACCGGACCTCTCAAAACCACATCGCACTACAAACGCCACAAAATCGTCATCCAAAAAATAAAAAAATAAAATCGTCCAACCACCCACGACCTCACCACCACAGCTAACATCACAACCACTACCTCACCTCCCAATCGACACTGACTCATAATCTGAGACCTAGAAAACAAAACCCAAAAAGTTAGCACCACCGTCACCGCCACCACTATCGCTACCACCACCACCGCCATCGCCATGCTAAGCCAACACCGCCTTATAAATTGAAAACTCTCAAATAAAGACAAACAAAAAATCCAGCACTAACATGCTGCCCACAACACCATCTCACAATCTAAAAACTTATTAACAAAAATAGAAACCAAAAATCCAGTACCACCTCCCGCCACACCTCCACTACCTCACATTCTGAAAGCTACAAACAAAAATGGATACAAAAACCAAAAAGTAGGGCTTACCAAATATCAAAACCACCATCTTCTCTGTCACCAAACCACGAAAACAACCCTAAACCCGTTGTCGCCATCCTACGACCACCTAGGATCCATTATATGTTTCACCGGTGGTTGCACTTGATCTTTGCCCACAATGTAGCGATCGTATGTATCTACTGCTACAAGACGCGTGTTGCGCCGATCGTGTTAGCGATCACACGACGCCCCTAGAAGATGGCGCTTTTGTTCACGTTGCGTCGCGGGTATAGGGATGATGGGTGGTAGAGAGAGATTGGCGGCGTCATAGGTATATAGAACTTGGGTGGGAGAGGGAGGGGGGGAGGGAGGGAGAGAGAGAGAGAGAGAGAGAGAGAGGAGGCAGTTAAATGAATTATGGTTTGGAGGGTGCAAATGTGTAGAGATAGATAGTGGGTGTAGTGGAGTGGGGTGTGTTAATTAATTTAATTTTATGATAATATTATTAATATTTAAAAAGTAAATTTTTAATTTGATTTTTGAATAGTGAAACTTCCAACATAATTTTAGAATGCTAAAATTTTAAAATAGGGTGTGGTGTGGAAATTACCCCTACCCAAAGTTTTAAAATGTCCATTCAAAAATCAAATTTGAAAGCTTTTTTGTTCAAAAATCAAATAATAATTTAAACTTTTTAATATTATATAATGATAATATTTTAAAATTAAATTAATCTATATACCCAACCTTCCTCCATCCACTCAAACCTTAATTAATTTCCTCTTCCCCTGCTTGCTACTTCTCTTTTCTTTTTCTTTAACACACACTATAACCGTCAGAGGCGTCATCCCTGGCGCTACAGTAAAAGGATGTGGACGATATTGAACCCATTTGTTGATCCCTTTTTAGTACCTTGTTCGCTGCACTAAGACACACGCACAATACACAAACGAAGTGAGCAGTGTCATCCCACGTGTTCAAATATTTGAGAGTGTAGACGTCATCTCCGACATCACGATGAAGCAGATTGGGGTGGTTTTTAGTAGCCGCACGCGTCATCTCCAGCTCTGATTAGATCTACTTTACAATGGTTTAGTGAATCTGCTTAGGGTGTGGTGGTGGTTTTGGTAATGTTGATGCTCTAAAAAAAAAACTCTCATATACTTTGAGATTTTGTGAAAATTTCATAGCAAAAAAAGGTCATTTTTCTTTCACCTCTAGAATTTTCTCATATCTCTTTCAGTATATTTGTTGTAATCATTTTATGATAATACTATATGTACATAATTACTTTTAAATTTCAAAACGTAAAATTCCACGCAATCAATCCATTATCTCTTCTTCTTCCTTTTTTTTTTTTTTTTTTTTTTTTTTTTTTTTTTTTTTTTTTTTGGTTTAAGAACAATTAGTGTTCTTAGAAATATGTTAATTTTGTGAACAAATTTCAGTTATGTTCTTAGAAATTGATGTGATTTTTATTATTATTTTATTTGCATCAAAATTTTAATGACTGGGTTTTGGCTAGTAACTTTCCTCGAGAAATTTTTGTTGGCATCATAGTTCTTCGAAAATGTTAATTAGATAGTGAAAAGTTTGTAATTTTCCATTATATAATGAATTTGCAAAATGGAAAGTTTTTAAAAATCTTTAATCAAAGTCTATAGAAGTTTGTGAGAGACTTTTATTAAATTTATAGAAGTCACTTAAAACTCCATAAAATTCTCAGAGATGACTCACTTAAAAAAAGTTTATGAAAGACTTTTGAAATTTCAATTGAATATACCGCTTTAGTTATACTATACAGAGCTAAGTAACTTATAGGCTAATTACCAAAAGGTGAAAATGAAATTGTTCACTGAATATTCAAGTGATTAACTAACAATAAATTCAACTATTATTAATCGATCCTCAGTTCGTGGAAACATTCTGATATCTTATTGAAAATTTCTTCATTCATAACCCAAAATATAGAGTAGAATATGATTAAACCAATAATTGATGATCATTATTTAGTCAAAACAATGTTTTGAACAATGACGTTTTGAAGAATATGTGGTTAAAAAATAAAAATAAATAAATTGTGAGTTTATGTACAAAATATATTATTGTTTTAATGCATAATTCAAAATGAATACGTAGAGAAATAGTTTTCCAATGGATAAGTGCAGTGGTTAACCATTGGATCTCTTAGTCAAAGGATAGACGAGCCGATTTTTGCATGGGACCCACATTGATTGTGAGACCACAATATTTTTTGTAAAACTAAATTTCTTTGTAAAAAAAAATTACCATTCTTATTGACCTATGCTCACATGGAGAGTAAGATCCATGTGAATAAAAAAGTCAAAAAAACCCCTCTCCCATCATGAGGGGTCCGTCAAGGAAGGTGACAGCATAACAAAATTGTTTTTGGTAAACCAACAAAAACCAATTTTTGAGGTTGTCATTTTCTTCATCCCTCTGTTAATTTAATTAATTTGTCAAAGAAAATGGTATTAACCGACTCTAACCTCTACATACTTAAGTCCCTGTTTGAGCTCTATTGTTTCAAAATTCAATTTTTTCAAATGTATTTTCAACCAGATATCCTTCCAATCAATTATTTTATACGTAAATTCATTTTTTTTTTACTTTTAAATCATACATTTTTCAAAAAATCACTATTACAAAATCTATTTTTTTCAAAATAATGGGGCTCAAACACAAGTCTTTTATTATTATTAAATTTTTTTTGGCTAAAAGTGAGTTTGTATTAGTGAATTTTTGGAGAATGTGTGTTAAAAAGTATAAAAAAAATCCGTGTTAATACACAAAATATATTATTGTGAAAATGTGTGATTGAAAATAAATTTGAAAACTAAATTTTAAAAGAGCTTCCTATTTTATTAGTATTTTTAGAGAAAGATACATTGAATTATTTTCCTTTAAAAGCTCTTCTAATTAAATTTTTTTTTTAATAAAATTAGTCAAATCAAACAAGGTCTAAAAGCCACACTACTTTTAACAAAAATCATGCCAAACTAACCTTAATAATCACTATAAAACAAATTTTAAATTTAATGATCACCTTCTGGCGAAATAAATTTAGTAATTATTATAAAATTTGCTGCAAATTTTAGTGACCATCCCACGGTTCAATCATTGTTTCTGTTTTTCTTGCAGTGGGTAATTTTCAATTCATGATCATCGAGCTTTTAGTGAAATTTTTACTGGGATAATAATCCCTGTTTGACGCGGATTAAATCAAAATTTTTAGTAGATTTTGATAGACATTGATAAAATGTTGTAGTTAAATTGCTATCGAGTCTCATAAAATATGTAATTGGAATTTAGATTTTAATTCTTGCCAAATAGAGTTTACACGTAATTGTAACATGTTTTTCAAAAGGGAATAGAAAATATTCATCCCTCACTCGAAAAGGAATTTCAAATCCAGATCATCAATCTCGTAAGACTTTACGTTTATCATTTGAACTAGACCTTGACATTACATAACATAATTGTAGCATCGTATGCTACACTCTACAATAAAGTCGTTTAAAAATAATGTATTTAAACCTTTTAATTCAAAGACCTTTCAACATCCTTTCATTTTACCATTTTCATTTTGAAGTGTCACATAGTGATTACATGAAAAGTCATTAGGATATGACTCTCAACTTCCACAGTTTCAATGGCTATATATTGAATTTCAGTGATTCAATTAAAATAAATTAAAATTTAATGATAAAGTAGATATTTCGCTAAGAGTACCTTCTTGCACTCAACTTTCCGAACATCAATTTATGTAGGGCCTACAATTATTATTCATGGCCAATACTATGACTTTTCACTACCTTTTGTTTCAAACTTGAAAGACTTCAAAGAAGTGGCAGCAACTTTTCATCTTTTGCAGTTTGTTTACGGCAAGATCTTTTACCACTAATATTCACCAAAAAGTTACCACATTTCATGATTATAGACTTTGATAATTGAGCCCCGTTTGTTTCCATTTCCTCAATAATGAGAATGAAAAAATAGTCGTTATGAATTCCATACGAGAGACAAAAATTTAAATTTGATAGCTTGATGTGATAGATAACGATCATATTTTTTATTTAATGAGAAAAAAATGAGAAACAAATGGGGAAACATTTATAATAAATTTGTGTACATATTTAGTCAACACAGATATTAGCCCCTATATAGTGAGAATAAAATTAGAATTTTAGTAAATTTTCATAACAGTTAATGAAATGTATGGTTTAAAAATTATGAGACTCATAAAATATAATGTTAAAACTAATTGTTGACTTTGACTTAAATTAAAATTTGAATTTTAATCACTATCAAACAGGAGCTAAAGTCCCTTATATACTTTTATGCATCTCGTATAGATTTTTTTTCCTTCTCTTTCTTGATTTCTCAGAGATTTATTTTGTAAAATACTTTTGTGAAGAACATACATATAAATACGTACGTATATTGTCATTGTGGACAATAAGGCAACATTCGACTCACACTCTTGTGACATAATAAATAAAAGTAATTATTTTCGGTATAACAAAAATTCCATAGCGAAAATTGATAACTTTTTTGTAATAATCTAACTCGATATCCTTAAAAATTATATTCCATAGTTTAGCTCATTCATATATTAAAAAGCAGAAACAATGTCACAAGTTTAAAATTTAAAATTATGATAAAAAATGCTTATTGGATTAATTTAAAATGCTAAATTCAGATATTAGCAACTTGAAAATATTAAACATAAATAAATATTTAATTACTTTGCAAAATATCAAAATTCCTAAAAAATTAATAAGCAATTAATTTTAACTCCAACCAAACAAGACCCCAAGTACATAAATTATTGAAATGTCTCATCTTCTTGCCCCATAATTCATAATAATTTTATTTTTCTCCTCCTTAAATATCTCCTTTTCTTTTCCTCAGTGCAGTCTAGAAACTATATGCCAGTACTTGCCATTATGTGCTGAGGAAGAAATTTCTTGAACTATGAATTAAATCTCAAAATTTCTTATCTGGGTTTCAATAAATCTGTGGACTCAAAGTCAAATTTTTGGCCTTTTTGAGCATTTGAAGTTGGAATCTGTATCCAGAGGTAATTTTTAGTATTTAAATTTGTCGGTTAAGTTATATCTGTTTACTGGTTTCTATACCAGTAAATTATTTTGTATTCAGCAGATCTTCTGGTATTGAATTTGCATTAGATTTTTAGCTTTGCAAGTTATTTATAATCAAATAAGGAGTGGAAATTTAGGAATAGGACAAGATAAATCTGGAAAAGATCATCTTTTGGGTGGTGCAACAAGAGTACGAATAAAAATTGTTGGTTTTTAGTTTGAATAATTTGGAGTTTATCTAAGTTTTTAGCAGTGGAGAAACTGATAATAATTTATTTTCTTTATTTGCCATTGAGTAAATTTGTTGGATGGAAGTGTTAAGGAAGTTATGAATTTTTCTTTTAAAACTCGGTTGGAATGTGCTAAAGTGCACACTTCGATGTGTCTTCCCAGAGTCGATAAATTTGTATCTACAATTTGGGTTTCATAATGGAGGAAAGAAGAAAATAAAAGAATTTTTTGACGAAGAGGGTTTAGGGCATGTTGATTGGATAGGAGATATATGTATTCTGGATTGAAGAATTAACAGTGGCTATGGACTTTTCGTGGTCTAATAAGACACATTTTATGAAAACGTTATCCTAGTTTGCACGTAAGTCTTGGTTCCATATTTTTTCTGAAACGAATGCTTTAATGTGTCTCTAAATGTAGATTCGGCTACCAAGTTTATTATTTTATCATATGACTTCTGAATTACATGACCATGTCTTAGATTTTAGCGCCTACAAGTTTTAGTCATTCATATTGCTTATTTATGTTTTTATTTTTAGTTATTCATTTAGCACGTGCAAATATTATTTGGTGTTTTTTAGTTAAGCAATTTGGCAGCTCTACATTGAAGGGTGATATGGCAAAAATTTGACTTTGAATGCAACTTTATAAAAGGGATCGGTAATCTGTCTGCATTTTGGCAATTTTTTTTCTCACAATAAACTGAGTCAACAAAAGATTGTTTTTATGAAGAGGATAAATAAAAAAGTTAAATAAGGTATTAGAGAAGGGGTAATTTGGATTGTAGTAATTAATAGTTGTTATGGACTTTCTCGAGTTTAATACATTAGATATGCTTATTGAATATCAAAGTACTTGGCATCTTGATAAACTATTCTTCTACTTTTCTGATGGTTATGCTGAAATCATGCCTGTGTAGAAATTATAGCAAGCACCATCAAGTGAGGTAAAGCACATACTGGTGGTCACTATATGTAAAGGTCCAATTTTAGTTCTGTCTGAGGCCAATATTTTCTAGACAATCAGTCATTTTAGCTTAATATTGTTGATGCTCATTTGGTGGAAGTACATAGTTCACCAAAGACCTACTTTATTAAGCCATTGCAAATTCTTGATAACATGCAGATGATCTCTGCCTGTAACATGACCGAAGTTAGGGCATAATGTTGCAAAAGACAAGGATTCATTTGTTTTCTTGATATTATAAATTTAAATGAGCTAGGCAATTTTCAGCAGTTGTATTGTATTCCACTTTATTTGGCAGCTGCTTCTGGATGTTAGAAAATATATAACTGTAGTTTTCTCTTTACAGTTTGAGGAGTGCTTCAATTTGTTGTGGATTATTTAAGTGGAATCTAGGACCTTGTTGAACTGAATGAGTGCAAGATACACAGAGCTTCATGGAGAGCCATTATCAGCTTTCATTTAGCTAAAATGACAAACAAACAGGTTCACATCAGCTGCTTTTAATTCTTCATTAAAAATATTCTGTTTAAAGGAGTTGCTCATTTTTGTTCCTTATTTTTTGTGAGATAAACTTGGCGATGTTACTTCCCGTAACTATTTATCTGTTTTTTGGTGTAGCCTTTTCCCATGATGTATAATCTTATATATAAGAATGGTGCAGTGTACATTTATTGTTTGGCAACTAGTCGTTTGGTTACATTTACCAATTCACCTCGTCCTAGTTGGTTAAGGGTTGTTTCCACAACCAAGGTTAAGGGTTCAAGGATTAGTACCTCCCCTCCCCTCTCCTCCCACTCTCAAAAAATAAAAAGGGTCATCTGGCTGCATTTAAATATTGGATTTAAATGGGAAGAGGAAAAGAGAATGCAAGAAAATTAATTTCACCACTATTTCTATCCTGTCAAATGAAAATCACCATGAATCACTTTGATGTTTTAAAATCCCTCCTTAACTCGTGTTGTTAATAATGGGATATTTCTCATGTTATTCCTTTGCAACCAAACATGAGTTTCTTAGTTTTTTCTTTAAGTTTTCTTGCTTAAGTCTAACATCTTAATGGAGCCTTGCTACTTGAAGATAGTTTATATGCCATGTGGATCTATATACTTTATATAAATGCATATATTGTTTAACCTCAAAATGAGCATTTAAAAAATAAAACATATCCATATGATTTCATGTCACATTCCATATATGAACCACTACTTATTTGGTTTAAAGCATCACTGACTTAGTCGCTTTTCTCATGTTTAATAAGGAACGTTTACAGGATTCACATAATACATCAGAAATAAAGCCTGTTAATCAGGTAGCACATGAGTCCCAATGTGAACAACTGAATAATGTCACAGAGACTGCTGTACCAGATTCAGGATCAGTTTCTGCGTCGAGCAATGACAACAGAAAAGTTTCACGTGAGGATATTGAACTTGTAAGGCAATTGTTTCTTTGTGCTCTTTCCAATTGTCTTTAGGATTTACATAACAAATGTCAGGATTCTATACTCTAGATTGATTTATGATCATCATCTGCTGTAGGTCCAGAATTTGATAGAACGATGTCTGCAGTTGTATATGAATAGAAATGAGGTTGTGAAGACCCTACTGGATCGAGCCAGGATAGATCCTGGGTTCACAACATTAGGTAGTTAGCATCAAATCATCAAAAGTAATATCTTATCATTGTCACCTGTTTGTTATGATGGATGAGCCCATGGATCAAGTCTTAATTTAATGCATTTCTTTATTTTCTTCTGCCTTTTTTTTTTTTTTTTATAAAAAAAATTCAGTCTGGCAGAAATTAGAAGAAGAAAATGCTGACTTTTTCCGGTCTTACTACATAAGACTTAAACTGAAGAAACAAATTATCCTATTCAATCAGTTGCTTGAGCATCAGTGCCATCTAATGAAATATCCAGTGCCTCTGAAGGTTCCTTTGGCTCCTATTCAGAAAGGAATTCATCCAGTGCCAGGTAATTACTTTCTTTCATTCACTTACAGTGTACAATATTCTATATTTTGATTTGACGCTCGATGCTGACTTTGTAATTAATTGTGCATTCATTTCAATCTTAAAGGTCTCAGTTTCTATGATATTTAGTTAATATGGGAGAGTTAAGATACTGAAAGCTGTTGATGTGAAAAATAGAGAACTCATCTTTCTTTGCTTTACTCTTAACTTGGGTCCGGGGATGCATATCACCATCTTCTGATGTTCCCTTTTCATGGCTTTTCTTCTTTATTTTAAATTTTTGTTGTCCGTTAAATTTATGTTAAATTTATAATAAAACTCTCATTTCTATCCCCACAATAATTTTGAAATAGAGGAGAATATTCTCTCACGTCTCATTTAACTATTCATTTACTTAAAATTCATGCATGCTTAGTAAAACTGCATTTTCTCTCTTGGAAAGACCTCATCTTGTGGTCCTAAAAAAAGATTAATAAAAGTCGTATATTTGAGTTTATCAATAAGCTTGTGAGTTACTAACAGATTACTTTTATATTATGGGTCTATTAAGGGAGGATCACGTATATTTAAATTTCAGTGCTGCTGAAGTTTTGACTTTTATGAGTTGCGCATTAACTGCGAAAGGTCATTTTTATTTATTGAGTGTGATGTGCAAAGATATAGGCCAATTTTCCTCCCAGTTGGGGATCCTGTGCTTGAACATTAATTTGTCATTAGTTTAAAATGCAGAGTTGTTTCAAAATACTATCTGTTGGTGTCTTATGATACATCCAATTTTTGTCGCTTTCGATTCCCTCTATTACTAGCTATTAACCTGTTGACAGTTATTCAAGCCAAGGTTTGCCTTGATGCTTATTTTGATTTGTGCCGCTCACTATACACCTGTATATTTATTTTTCTGTAATGCTGTTCTTCAACACAAGCTTTTTTGGTTGGAAGGTTTCTATTAAGAGATCAGAGCTTTGTTTGAGCCCCATCTTTTGTAGTAGTGATTTTTTGGAGAATGTGTGGTTAAAAAGTAGGAAAAATTTTGAGTTTACGTGTAAAATTGTTTTATTGAGAGAATGTGTGGTTGAAAATGAGTGTGGGAAAAATATTTATTTAAAAAATGGGGCTCAAATAGGGGCTAAGATTCACAATCGAATAGTTTTGAATGCCCTTTTAATTTTTCGGAACTTAACCTGGGGTGATGATTATCCATCTTTTGTTGATGATCGTTTTTGCTGAAGTTATCAAATATATGTCTTCGTTTGCTGTCAAAAAGAAAAAAAAAAAAATGGAATAGTTTAATGTCATTTTTTCGTTACTTTTTGAACCTGGAAGTATGGCACAACTCGCTAGGAGTGGGAATGGCAGAAGGAGATTTAATGTCAAACTCTAGGG